>NC_056728.1:901342747-901642747 GCF_019279795.1 Protopterus annectens
TAGTGCCTTTTTTAGGCAAGGCTCAAAAGACAAACAACTAAGGGTAATGCTGCTCAACACCAGAAGTCTAAATCTCAAATTGCAGGCACTCAATGCACTCCTCAGTATGGCGAACATCGACGTCTGTGCAGTAACTGAAACCTGGTTCAAGGCTCCTGAGAGCACCCCAGTGCTACCAGGCTATACCTCGTATCATGCTTTTCGGCCCCAAAACCTGGGCCAAACCACAAAGGAAGGGGGAGTGTCCATATTCATCAAGGGCACCCACAACTCCAGGTTAGTAGCAACACATGAAGCATCGGAGACCATACAGGTGCAACTAACCATAGGCAAAACTGCTATGCAACTGGTATCATGTTACAGACCACCCTCCCAATCTCAGGAACCCCACTCAGCCTTCCTGAAGACATTGGAGGATATGAATGTATCACAAAATACCATCATACTGGGAGACTTCAACAACCCAAACATAGATTGGGTACATTATTCTAGCCCTAACACCCTAGCCCAAAGGTTCCTGGAATTCATAAATTCAAATGCACTGGAACAACTAGTCACCTCTCCCACTAGGGGAGATAATATACTAGACCTGATCATCACAAACATGGGGACAAAATGCTCCACACTGGAGGTATACCCCCTCACTAGTGAGATATGACCACAAACTAATCACCCTGGATATACATTTCCCACCTCCACCCCCAGCACAAAAGACCACAGTGAAAAACTTCTCAAAAGCAGACTTCACTCTTCTTAAGACTGAGATGGTATCCTTTAAGCCCACTGAGCCAGTGGATAGCACATCCCACAATGCCAAATCCTTCACAAATGCTTTCTATGGACATCTCCAAGAATGCATGGATCATGCAATCCCAAATAAATCCAAGTCCCTCTCCACCAAAGGCAAGCGTCCTGTCTGGTGGACCTCAGCCATTAACAAATTGTATAACAAAAGATGGAAGCTACTGCACGACAGAGCAAAATCCCATAAAGGGAAGACATCTCTGATCAACACTAGCAGAAAACTATGTTCTCTCATAAAAACATCCAAGGCCAACTTTGAGAGAAAAATCGCTAAGGACACTAAAGATAACCACAAAGCCTTCTTCAGCTATGTTAGAAACCTGGGCGGAAACCCTCAGATATGCTCAGAGTTAGTTCACAACAACAAAAAATACACTGAACCCACAGATATTGCCAACATTCTGGCTGACAGGTTCAGTGCAAATTTCTCCCCTCCCTCACCCCCAAAAGAAGAAATACTTATCCCAGCTGAATGTAATCTCACTGTCATCTCAGATGTCCAAGTGAGAGCCGCCCTCAACAAAGCTAAAAACACAGCATCAATGGGACCTGACGGTATCCCAGGTTGCGTGCTACGTGAACTCCAAGAGGAGCTAAACCCGCACATAAAAATGCTATTTAACCTTAGCCTTACTACAGGACATGTACCTGAACACTGGCGTACAGCAACAGTGGCCCCACTCCACAAAGGGGGTACCTCTAAAGACCCTGGGAACTACCACCCCATAAGCTTAACCAGTCGTGCCTGCAAAGCTATGGAAAGAATCATTATGGAACTCATAAACAGAGACATTGGGGACCTACAGACACTTGACCCCACCCAGTTTGGCTTTGTAAAGGGCAGATCCTGCCTTTTGAACCTGGGTGACTTTTTTGAAACAGTCACTAGAGCCGTTGATGAGGGCAAAGCAGTCCATACAGCCTACCTGGACTTGGCTAAGGCCTTCGACACAATACCCCACTCAGGTATCATAGATAAGCTCAACAGCTTAAACATAAACCCTTATGTCACTAGATGGGTTGCAAACTGGCTAAAGGACAGAACCCATAAAGTTAAAATCACTGGAGCAATGTCAGACTCAAAGCCAGTCACAAGTGGTGTCCCACAGGGATCTGTCCTGGGACCCCTCTTGTTCGGCATTTATTTCTCAGATGTTAAAGCAAACATGGGAGGGTTGTGGCTGACAAAGTTCGCAGATGACTGCAAACTAGGCGCCATAGTCGATACAGCAGCGGACACATACATCCTACAAAAAGGCCTCACAGAAACAGACAACTGGTGCCGGAGTCATGGCCTTAAACTAAATGCCAAAAAATGTATAGTCATCCCCTTGGGAAAAACAAAGTACCCACAAATTATCAAATAGACAGCAACCCACTGAGTACAGAAAAAGTAATCAGAGACCTAGGGACCCAAGTTGACAGCGACCTCTCATTTGACACCCATGTTGCCAAAGTGGTTAGAAAAACATTCTACCTTGCACACCTTATCATGAAGGGATTCACATCCAGATCCAAGGATGTCATTGTACCCTATACTCCTCCCTCATCAGACCCATGATTGAGTACAATGCCCCATTTGGTATGTACCTCACCCGGCATTTGCAACAGCTGGAGAGACCACAAAAGTACCTCACCAAGAGGATCAAGGGTCTCCAACATATGTCTTATTCTGCCAGACTAAAGAAACTCCAACTCTATTCAGTAGCATACCACCTGCTCAGAGGTGATCTCTGCCTGACGTACAAGGCCATGTCCAATCAGGAACTGATGGACATGCTCCACCTCAAAAATTCCAAATCCATCAGAACCACGAGAGCTAAAGACTTAAACCTCGGCACAAGTATGAATAGGACATGCTGGAGGGATAGATTCATAACCCAGAGGCTTCCCATGCTCTGGAACAAGATCCCAGTTCATGTTAGGCAGAGCCCCTCACTGACTCTCTTCAAGAGAAATCTTGATGAGTGGATGGGAGATCGTAAGTTTACCCCAGTGGTCACATCTGTGTCACTACTAGACAGGGGCACAGTAAACTAATTCTATTATATAAGGGGACCTTCACTGTGTCACTACTAGACAGAGGCACAGTATTCTAAATCTATTCTGTGCATTTTTGTACCATTTCATGGGGTGGCGAAAGCCACATCACTATGGCTAGGCTTACAAATGCCCCAGGGCAGATAGCCTAATACTAAACTATGAAACTATGAAACTATGAAACATAGAAACATATTAAATATATATTTTAATTGTTTTTAACTAATGCATTTTATGTTACAATGTTCATTAAGTATCTATACTTGAAAAGGTTTTCCAGTATGACTTTGTACATAGTGCAGAATGACTGGTTTTACTTTAAGTACTAATTACTTTAAGCATTAATTGGTTTGATTTGATTGGTTTGAATACTGTTTAAATATAGTTAGGTAGGAAGTGTCTGAAGGTCTGAAGAAATGATATGTGTATCATGAAAGCGCTTACCTAAGTAAATAAATTTACCTTGGATTTTACCTACGTTTCATTCATTCTTGGACTGTGTTTAAACTAGGACATTCTGTGCCTTGGTTACTTTACCATTTTCTCATGATATGTTCAGCAAAGCTACCTTTTTTTCATTGACTCTCCACTCAGACCAACACAAACTGGGTAATCCAAAAACACTGCTTCAGAATCATCATCATAAACAGTAGTATTTCCTTCAACAACATAGAATTGTTCTTTAGAGATAATTTTAAAGGAAGGGGATATGCTCTTTTGTTATCTTAATAATTTTTTCACAAAGCATTTTTTTTATCCTAATAGATCTTAATCCTACAATATTGCTTGTTAATCCTTCCAAAAAGTTCGTATATTTAATGTTAATTTTAAATGAAAAATCATCTTTGATGGGTGCCTCCAAATCTTTCAGCTCAATAGTTAAATAATTTAGTATTCTTCTTTTGCTCATATTAATATAGCTATTATTGCACAGTATGTTCTATCAAATGAATCAGATTTTTGATATAAACTGGAATTCTACTCAATGCTGCTGGGAAATTTGCATAGGTTCAAATCTTTATGAACTTGTTTGCACCATATGCACTTTTCAAAGTGCAAATTCTCCAGCTGCATCTTCTCAAAGGATTGTAACTGTCCTGAAAAAGAGCTATAACTAGCTACTCAATGGTTTTAGCCAATCATCCTAGTCTGGAACAACATTATTATGTAGGTTAGAATTAAATGGATTGAATACAAGGCTCATATTTCTTTATTCCTGTGCACCATTTGTAGAGGTATATGAGTTAAATGAAATTAAACCTGGGGTCCTATTTCTATATTCCTTACTTTGTAGTTCAGAATCCACATTAGCTGCACCAATTGTCTTATTGATGGGTGAAGTGGGGTCATCATTCTTGGTTAGAGTAGGGTCACACAGTAATTGTGAATTTGTGGAAGAGTCATTCACAAAGGGGTCCTGGGAGGATATAATACTAGAAAAACTTTGGAAAGATGAATAGTAATAAAACCCAACAGGCAGAAAGCTTCACTGAACAGACCTCAAACACAGTAACTAAAAAACAACAAAAGTCATCTAAAGCACTTATAATAAATTGCATTAATTAATGGATTTATTGAAAGAGGAGAACTATCCTTGTAATGTGTTGCTATTACCCAAAAGGTTAGACATGGCAGGAACAATAAATCTGCTCTATTTTTGAAGCATAGTAATTTTACATTACCTAAACAGGTTAATAATAAACAACTGACAGTGGAAATGATTTTGTTCATACTCCATAGACATACAACATTATGTTATTTATGAAAATAAACTGGAGAGTATAGTTTTAATTGAGAGATGAAAAGTAAACTGAGAGAACAACATAGCTTTGTTCATAAAAGAAATATGAATTTAAAACAGAGTTTTACTAGAGATTTGTGAAGTCTTTCTGGTGAGTATTTTGGAGAGGTGAAATGGCGTTATTTGATTTAATAGCGATTAGATCATCTTTATACATAATTGCACGGACTTTTTAGTAAACAATGATAGATCCTTGAAGAACACCAGTTCATATGCATTCTAATTCTGAGGAGCATGGCCCAAAATCTACTGGGAACATTTGGAACATGAGACAATCCTAATTCCATTTCAAGGCACACTTGCCTAAACAAACCACTTTTAAGTTTGGCCAGTAGTAATGGGTGTCCACAGATTCAAAGAATCTTCTCATGCTAATGAATATGGCACAAGTTTTGACAGCTGCAGGTTCATGAGAATATATCCAGTGATATTACAGATGATATGAAGGAACTTGTAGACTTCTTTAAAATTATGCTGAGCTTAAATAAATAGGCCATAGCTGTTGACAAATTCAAAGACTTGATAATATACAATATGTTCCCATAACTCAGCAATGGCATAGAAATTTCAGATGAAGCGATATTTTTTAGGGAATAGAAGGGGTACAGATTTTAGGAAGCGAAGAATAATAGTTCTCTAGAAAGCAGGGTTAAGATCCCACTTGTGAGTCTGAGAATGAAGATGTTGGCAAAATGTTGGACTACCTAAAGGAAGGTAGGGTGGAGTGGAACAAGTTTAGGGGAGAGTCATCTCCAAGGTATGTCTAGAAGTGAGGATATCAGCCTAGTAGTAATTGTTACCTAAATGAACATAAAAACCATCACCAAAACTTGGTGTCATGAGTATATTACATGTTATGCTTTGCATTGGTGGTACAGGGTAATGTACAACCAGCTAGGAAGATGAAGCCTGATCATGTCACTGTAGTATGTAGTACAAAATGCATAATTCATGTGCCATTAACCAGTTTGTCAAACTCTGTATTGTGCTATAACTGTATGAATTAGGATTGATATTTATCTTCTTTTCAACTAAAGGATTTTCTTTTATCTTAAAGAAGGCAAACTGATTTGATTTTCATATAGTTATGTTTTCTTGCAAAAGTATTTTGCAGACAGTTGGCAAACTCAATGGGATTAATACCATTGTCATTGAAAGCGTGCATTCTGTGAGTGATTACCTGGTACAAAGTATCAGAGATAAGGTAGTACGAGCAATTCAAAAACTACTTCTTGTTTTGGTGAGGAAGGGTCATCTCCTTTTGTACAATACTGCCCCCTGACTGGCTATAGCTGCACTGCAAAAACACAAAAAACACCTAGAAGAGGCATAGAGACATGACTAAGATATTAATTTTCTGGCTATGAATGTTGGCAGCATCTTATAATTTGGGGTTAGCAGAAAACGTGGCCCCTCTTCCCTACCTAGTTCTTTATTCAGGGACCATTATAAAATAATATTTTAGGTTTCTTTACATTTTATACTCAGCATGAGGAACATGTTAAAAATAAAAGATCTGCATGTGACTTGTTACCAGGTGAACTGAGTACAGACCTCAGTAAAATAATTTTGTGATATATAGAGACACACATGTACACCATAGTCCCACTTTAAATGTCTTCCCTCACTAAGATTGAAAGTAGTTCAACATAACTTAGCTCATCAGCAGACTTCGGAAAGATTTTCAGCATCACTTTAAACAAACTACTAGCAAGGGTGGTTTGAGCTACTGTAAAGCTTTTTTGCAGTTTTTTTGTTATTATTGTACGAATAGTGTATGTGTGACAGATGTAACAGAAATCATCCCTGATGATTCTGTTATCCAAATGCTTTAATTCTTTGTGGCTTCTTGTGGCTTGCCTGCATGTCCATTATAAATCAAAGCCTCAGAGTAAGAGAAAACTGGCTTATTAAAGTTGTCCAAGTACTTTTACTGTAAGACAACTACAGATGTACAAGATTGGACTACAATGTGATTAAACTGGCTTATGCCTTTGGTGAAATGCACCTTGTTGCCTCAACCAGAATCCCAGCAGTGGTTCATTGAATTATATGTCAACCTTTAATGTGGTAACAGATTGCCTAACAAAGTATGCTATGACGTTTCATTACTGCTGCATTCTGAAACATAAACAGTTTTTCTACAAGTGTTTTTCCTCATGATGTAATATCAGTGATTGATGCCAGTTTTGATGTTTTATTGCAGGTAAGATGATCTGGCTGCCAGTGATTGTCATTTCGGTGTTTGTAATAGCTGCAATTGCTGCAATCCTGAAAACAAAATGCAAGCCCCAGACAGTGAATGGGGAAGGTACAGTGCTGATAAAACATTTTTTATGTATGTAGTGGCAAGTTTATGTTACATTTAGTTGTGTCAAAAAAAGGGTAAAAAAATAAATGTGTAAGACAGTTGATACTAATATGCAGCTGCTTTGTTGTTATCCCTCATAGCTTAGTCAGTAGAGGCACAGACATTTAAATTGATGGTTCATGGTTGATGTACCTGTTTTAGTGACTGATTTTTCAACAGCATGGTGAGCCTGTATGTTCATTTGTAGTGCCTCCCTGTACAGGCCCCTGGCTGGTGTCTGTATGGAATCTGATTGCTGTTTGTCTGCATGGCTTTTCTCTAGGTGTCTTGGTCTTCTCGCACCTTGCTGCTGAGCTTGGGTGACTACTGTAAAAAATATGTTTAAGTTTCTACTCTTAGAGATTTTCTGTTTGAGTCACACTTGCAGAGGATGCTTTGCCTCTGAGGGACTTACCCACTTTACGGAATGTATCACAGATTATAACAAAGCAGTGACTGAGAGCAACATACAACAGATCCTTCCTTCATATTTATTTAACTAGAAAAACAAGACAACCTCACGCATTATACAAAGATACTGGAAAATGAAGAGAGTCATAACTGAGATGCCATTTTTGGAATAAAATCTACCTTTTTAAAAATCCTGCAGCAACTTATCTTGATGAGGTCACTGTGCTAATTCCTTAGACATGACATCCTGCATAAATAAAGTGAAAATATGAAATACAACAATAAAACATTGTTATGTGCCGATGTATAGGGATACTGGCATTAGTTCCAAAAAACGCATTTGTCAACTGAAAACAAAATAAAAAATATGCATACTGCTGTACAACATATTATGTGCAATAGTTTGCCATTGCAAAGTTAAGGTTGCATAAACTACAGTAATATTTCATATGACATTAAAATGATTCTTGAACTAGATCATATTTATGTTTTAAATCTTGAGCAGACTGTTTCTGGCAAAGGTGCTTTAACCCTTGATCATGTAAATGTGAGGTGAGCCTTTTAAATGTGATATTTCAGAGATGTTGATGAATGGCCAGTGGTCTCGGGATGGAAAAGGTCAAGCAGTTTAACTACTGTCACAAGTAATGTGGAAAGGAGATAAGAAGAAGTTAGTATGGTGGCTGTTTTGGATGACTTGGGAAGATGAGGGGCTATTTTACAGGGGGAAGCTAGACTTTAGATTCCAGTGAGAGCATTACAATATCAGAGGAGTGTGTAGCTAGCTGAGACCCATTGTTTTTAAACCAAAATGACAGGCCACAGAGAAAAAAGCATTGCTCCAGAGGAGATATTGAGAATAAAAAAAAGTTACAGGAGCCTATAAAAGAATGAAGTAGTGCAGTGGGATGTAAATGTAGAAAGCTAGAGAAGAGGGGAACTATAAACAAAAAAACAGGAAAACAGGATTGGACGGAGTATAATAGTAGATAGACAATAATAAAAGTAACATTGATAAACAGGGATGCCAAAGAACATAGGGAAAGGATTCAGAAAGGAAGGAAATACAAAGGAAGAAAAAAGTGAACAAAGAAAAAGAGGGGCAGGCAGAACTCTGAACAGAAAGAAAAGGTACAGGTAATAGGAGGGGACACTAGGGAAGATATGTGTGCCAGGGAGGTACATTTTTAAAATTCAAAGACTTGACAGTGCAGGTCAAATCAACATCAAGGCTGAATTACAGAAAATGTGAACAATTAAATCTGGGAGATATATAATTCTGATGCCCTGCAAAAAAACTTTAAAAGTTAAAAACAACATTCTGCTATTATGTTTTGATCCTTTTTTTCAGCATTTAAGGGATCAATGTTACAAGCCTTGACATTCCGACAGCAGTCTAGACAGGATGCAGGGGTGATCATGTACTTGTTTGTCAGTGCCAGCAGTCTAGGCAGGTTGTGAGGGTGATGAGAGACTTGTTTGGCATTGTCAGCAGTCTAGACAGGATGCAGGGTTATCATGGACTTTTTTAAGAGTGCCAACAGTCTAGGCAGGATGTGAGGGTCTTCATGGACTTATTTGTCAGTACCAGCAATCTAGGCAGGATGCAGGGGTGATGAGGGACCCAGTGGGAAGTAAAGATGAAATATTATGACTCGGGTATTTTGACTGTTTTGAATAAGGTAGCCATGGATACAGGGGTTTTGCAATTTGTTTATTTATTTATACATATATACTTTTGTTAACCTGGATGGCCTTTCAACAGGGACAAGGTGAGAAAAATTCCCAACTTCATAATGTCAAGATATTATAAAATATTTGTAGCACATAGACAATAGCAGGAAGTAAAATACAAGACATACAAGAGTTAACTATATGAAGTTTAGAAGATGTTAAAGGCATTGGAAGGTAATAGGTGAAGCAGTATAAAACCTTCATCCTTACAGGACATGCAATAATCACAACAGCTAAGAACTCAGATGCAGTAAAACTGTCAGTGAACTAATATTCTTCACACCATTTTTGAAGATGTATATTGACCACCTTCCATTTTATATCTAGTAAGCAACCACAGTTGCATGGATAGACACTAGCTGTGAGTACACACACACACAGAGACACACACACACACACACACACACACACACACACACACACACACACACACACACACACACACACACACACACACCTGCTTTAGCAGTGGTGAGGGGGCTAAGATAATGTGATCAGCAGTGATGTATAAAGGAAATGTAAATGCAGAGGGTCGAACTAAGAGAAATTTGAAATATTTGCAGGAGTGTATTTCAACATTTTCAAGCACATTAGGAATAAGTTGGAAATAAGGCATTAGCTTACTTCACAGATGTGACTTGTAAGATAACAATAACAAGTATGATTATACTGAAAGAAATTTTGGAGAAAGTGGTAAGCTTTTCCAAGATGACAGAAGATTCACAATGGATGTTTAGGGTCCAAATTTGGAAGAGGTTTTAAGTAAGATAAATAATGACTGATTGTTTTTTATAAGTATGATGTTTGGAATATGCCCGAAAAGTAGATTTTACAGCCTAGAACATGATCCATTCCAAAGTATTTTGAGGCAGTATAGTAGTAATGTATAGCTTTTCAATCAAGTTTTTGTTTTAAGATTTAACAGTGATGTTTATTGTAGGGGAAGCCATTCCACAATCTTGTGTAAGTGGATGTGAGTTTGATGTCAGCACGTATGCATTATTTATGCATAACAACTGACATGTAGAAGTTTAAATAGCAACATTTCAGCAACTCTTTGCTTATAGGTAGGCAGAAATGAATGCTTTATGTTGTAAAGGTTATCCAGTTTTTTTGTTGATACCTTGAAAGTTGTCTCTTTATGTTCTCTGAATCAAAGTTTAGCGTTAATAATGGTTTCCATGGATTGAAAGATTGGCCTTTTTCATTCAGGCCATAGTTTCTTCCAATAGCTGTACAGGCCAATAATTTACTATTTTATTGGTTTGTTGGCTGAAGTCTATAATTTTGATTTTCTTTGCTCATAGCAGTCATTTTACAAGGATGTTCAATCAGAAATGAATTTCTTATATTAGAGAATACAAATGTTGGCAGTATGCAGCATGGATGAATTGCTGACATAATGTTATAATCTGATGTGTTCCACCTGCTAATGCCTGTAATTGGTAATAATGTAGACTAGGAAAATTCCTACAATAAAGCCTGTAGTAATTCGGTGATATGCTAAATAGAAAACAGGCATTGCATTTTTGTCTGGTAACAATCTGAATTCCTTCACCCAGAGTGTTCTTATAACTCAGAATTACTGGCTGGCTGCAAATTACCGAACTAAACTTATCTAGAGGGAGGGAATATTAAATGAGTTCGAAAGGTATTGTGACCAAAAATAAATGCTGATAAGTGAAGTCCAGTATTTTTGTTATTTGAATATCAATAAGTGTGGCTACTATCTGCATACTTTGTCTTGGCTCAAATCTATACTGACTTTTATATTTGGACACACATTTGGAGAACTGTTTACAAAGTATCCATTCAAGAACTTTAGTCAATGGGCTCATGCAAAATGCTACGTTAGATGAATGATATGCTGGGATTAAAATTGTTGGGAGAAATATTAATATTCTTAAGTATGCAGATGATATCACTCTGATGTCTGGAAGTGAGGGAGAGCTGAAAAGCCTGTTAACTCATTCAAGCCTATAGCACCTATTTTGTCTGCTTCCAGTTCACACCCATAGCTTCTTATGGCATCCAGACTTTTTTTTAGTCTGCTTTCTTTAATTAAGTGACTTATCATATAATAATAGGCATTATTGGAAAGTACAAGGAGTTATGAACAAAATAACATTGACTGGATATGGAAGATGAACAAAATAACACGCTGGGTATCTTAAATTCACTTTGATTAAATGATTGATTTCTTAATAAAAAAATTTATTTAATTTATGGGTGAAAAGCTTCAAATCAATCAACGTTTTAGCTAAATCACCCGAATGAGATGGCATAAACGTTAGTCCTTTAGCCAACATATTCACTGAAACTTTGTCAACTTGAAACTCTGAGTAGTTAAAAATACTAAAGTCCCCTTTGGAATTCTTGAGTATAGTCATGGCATCAGTCTTAAAGTTAATCTCACCTTCAGAGTTTGACTGGAATAGACTTGGTACAATACCATTGAGTTCTGTTATCTCCTCAACTGGGACCAGTTCTGGTAATTCTTCCTCCTGTTGTTGCGGATGCCTCCTCTATAAAAATCCTACTTCGAATGCTGATTTTGGTTGTGATTAACCGCCTGGTGTTAAATATTCCCTTGATGGTTATTAGGATGATTCATTCTATCCACTTGCTGGTTGTTACCTCCCATAGTAGATCTGTTATTCAAGTTGTTGTTCATTTTGCGAATACGCTCACTGCATCTAGGCCCACTCTCAGCCTAACTAGCTGGAGTACTGGCTGCAGCAGCGTAATTATATTGTGGTTCATTACCCCCGTCAATAGTCATGATGTCATCTTCATTGTTAGCCAAGGATTCCCTAGGGTCATTCCATTGTTCAGAAAGTGGCAGGGGAGGATAAGCTGATCCATTTAAGAAGTCTAAGTTGTCTTGTTCAGTTTCTTTCATTTTTACAGCTTTGTATTTGCTCAAATGGTCATCAATACTAGAAAAAAATTCAAGCGCACTCAAATGTATACCTATGAAAGTCAATATCATTTCTGATCTGTGTATCCAGGATATGGATTTTGTTAGCCAAGGAGTCAACCATTATTTGGTAGTGCTTCATAAGCACTTCCAATAACTCCAAACCTTACTTGTCCAATACTTTCAATAATTCGTTATAAAAGGGGGACTTAGGTATCAACCCAGTTGTTTATCACCAAATCCAGAAACCTTTGGGTACTTGTTGCTGTCTCACACACTCCCTAAAATAACAAATCTCCAACTGAAGCTTCTTTAATTTCAAAGATTTGTAATCAAAGGTCTCAAGGTTCTTAACGAGGGAACTATCATTAATTGGAGATGTTTGCTGGTTATTACTCACTTTTGAATCTAATAGGGAACTATCATTAATTGGAGATGTTTGTTGGTTATTACTCACTTCTGACTCTCGCTGGAAGCTTGTGCGAGTTTTAAGCCATTCATTTAAGACAGGAATAGTGGAACCGTTAAGAGTCACTAAATAGTTCCCAATACGATTAGAAGCTGAAACGGCGGTGTCATCATTAGGTTGAATGAAGTTAACAATACACCCATTAACATTCTGATTACAAGTGTCATTTTAAGTAGAACCAAACCCCACAGTTGCTTCCACATTGGTTTGATTACCTCCAAATTCAGTTCTGATGGTTGGCGAAGTGACTCTACTTCCAAACACTGCTGTAAGATGATCCATCTTCTGAGTTAACAAACCAACCAGTTGTGTAAGTTTCCTGATATCTGATGTTTGATCATTAAAAGGCTCTTCTGTAGAAAATTAAGCCAGGGTGCCTTGTATGTTCTCTGTAGTCATGCCGGACATGGACATGGACATGGATTAGGAGCTGAAATGGCCGTGTCATTATGAGATTGAATGAAGTTAACAATACTGCCATTAATGTTCTTATTACAAGAGTCATTGTTAGTAGAACCAAAACTCACAGTTGCTTCCGCATTGGTTTGATTACCTCTAAATTCAGTTCTGATGGTTGGCGAAGAAACTCTACTTCCAAACACTGCTGTAAGATGATCCACTTTCTGAGTTAACAAGCCAGCCAGTTGTGTAAGTTTCCCGATATCTGATGTTTCATCATTAAAAGGCTCTTCCATTGAAAATAAAGCCAGGGTGCTTTGTATGTTCTCTGTAGTCATGCAGGATACAGCCAAACCAATAAAAACGACCAAAAAGCAAACTAAAAAAAAAACAAAATAAAATGGCAAAAACTAGAACAGGAACAAATGGCACTTTAATAAATAAATTAATATAAAATAAGCACTTTTGTCTGATTAATATCAAACTTACTCAGATAAAAACATAGATACATTAACAGACCATTAAAATACTGAATCAATCCAACCAAATCTGACATAGGTAGTCACATGATAACCAACCACTTGATCCCATGATTACATAGGAAAAACAATACATAAACGAATACAATAATGAATCATATAGAATAAATATGGAAAAATAAAGAAATGTAACTACATCAACTAAGAACCTTAAAAACTGTTGTAATTAAAAAGTCTCATCTTGTTAGACTCTTCACTTTCAAAACACTAACTAGTGAACATGTATCATTAAGACCCAGTAACTTATGGGCTTGACATTGCAACTGCCATACTAATTCATGTAATTCGAGCTTTAAGGAGGTAGAATCTCCTCTGATGTCCTTTTGGACTTGACCTATAACTCAAAAGTCAAATGAGTGTCCTGGGATTTGATTAACATGATTGACCAGAGCATTATCCAATTTCTTTTTCCTTATGTTATATAAGTGCTCATATAACCTCTCTTTCAACTTTCTATCATTTGTTCCTGATATAAAAACTGGGGTAGATTTTTGCACTTAGCCAAATAGACTACACTAGAAGAATTACAATTAAATCTACCTCTTGTTTCGTACCTCTGGTCCCTTATTGTAAAACTGCCACCCAAATCTATGTGCCTACAATAAGGACAAGATTTGCATATAAACATCCCTTCATTTCTAAAGGAAACACTACTGAAGGGTTCTAAATGGTTCTTTAAATTTAAGCCCTTCTTAAAGACAAATTTTGGTCGAAAGTCTTCAGTATCATAAAAGGCTTCATCTGAAGCAAGAAGCCCCCAGTTTTTAACTATAATCTCCTTAACAGCCAAAGCATCATTACTATAAGTAGTAGTAAACAAAGGCATGTTTGCAAAAGGAGCATCTGCCATTTGTTCAAATAAAGAATCTTCAGAAATAGGAAGTTTGACGCTAACAGGGTCATATAAAATTGTATTGAAAATGCCTCGGGACCATTTCAAAACTACCTCAGTTTTCAATTCCTCCAATAAGGAAATAGGGTAACCACATCTTAGGAACATATTGACCAAATTATCACATTCAGCCACAAAATTTTCCTGAGTGGATACCATCTTGGCCGCCCACGAACAAGTTGACCCTTAACAACAGATCTTTTTTATTGATGAGGGTGGGTGCTGGTAAAATGTAAAAAGTAATTAGAGTAGGTAGCTTTCCTAAAAATCTTTGCCTTATAACCTTTGTTAGATCTATCAATTATTAAATCCACATCTAAATATGAAATGGACTCATTACTAAAAGAGTGCGTGAATTTCAAAACTTATGGTAGAATTATTTAAAAAAGACAAAAATTCATCTACCTGTGAGTTACTACCTTCAAACAGGACAAAAATGTCGTCCAAATAATGTTTATAAAATTTTATCATATCAGAAAAACAAGTATTACCAACAACAAATTGCCTTTCCCAAAATGCTAAAACCAAATTTGCATAACTACCCCCTCAAGGGGAATCCATAGCGACTCTTTGTTTCTGTCAGAAAAAATTTCCTTCAAACAAAAAGAAATTATTATTCAAAATAATGCTCAATAATTCTTCGATTAATATAATCTGACCATTCAAAAAATTTCTTAATCATAACATAGAACAAACCCATTAATTCCCCAAATTATGGGGAATTGAAGTATATAGGTCCTTGACATCAATAGTTAGTAAGTTACAATGCTCATCATATTCAAAATTACTGACATTTCTTAGGAAGGACCAAGAATCTTTACATATTTGCAGTTCTAATTCTACATATTTCTTCAAATGTATGTCTACATATTTTGCTAAAGGGTAGGTGATGGAATTTTTACTGTTCACAATGGGTCTCAAAGGGGAGTTGGTTAGGTCCTTATGAATTTTTGGAATTCCAAAAATTATAAGAATCTGGGGAGTAGGCATTGAGAAATAATTAAAAACAGCCACGTTAATTCTAGAATCTGTAAACAGATCATTTAAAAACATCCTTACCTGTTATATGATGTATTTAGCTCATTTAAAGAAACTGACATATAGTTATTACCATCACATAACAACACAAACATTTTCTTATTATAATGATCAGTGTCCAGAAACACTAATCCGCCATCTTTGTCGGGCTTCATTATACGAATACCACTCATCCTTAAAGACTGTAAATGTTCCCATTCATCTCTAGAAAAATTACTTACATCACAATTACTAGGTCTTTTACAAGAAAATCTATTTCTGATGTCAAGCTCACATATACTATCAAATAGAGAAATTGCAGTAATGAATGGGGGAGTGTACATGCTGGGTATCTTAAATTCACTTTGATTAAACAACTGATTTCTTAATAAAAAGTTTAAATTTAATTTACAGGTGAAAAGCTTCAAATCAATCAGCGTTTTAGCTAAATCACCCGAATAAGATGGCACAAACGTTAGTCCTTTAGCCAATATATTCACTGAAACTCTGTCAACCTGAAACTCTGAATAGTTAAAAATACTAAAGTCCCCTTTGGAATTCTTGAGTATAGTCATGGCATCAGTCTTAAAGTTAATCTCACCTTCAGAGTTTGACTGGAATAGACTTGGTACAATACCATTGAGTTCTGTTATCTCCTCAACTGGGACCAATTCTGGTAATTCTTCCTCCTGTTGTTGCGGCCGCCTCCTCAATAAAAATCCTGGTTCGAATGCTGATTTTGGTTGTGATTAACCACCTGGTGTTAAATATTCCCTTGATGATTATTAGGACGATTCATTCGATCCACTTGCTGGTTGTTACCTCCCATAGTAGATCTGTTATTCGAGTTGTTGTTCATATTGCAAACATGCTCACTGCGTCTAGACCCACTCTCAGCCTGACTAGCTGGAGTACTGGCTGCAGTGGCATAATTATGTTGTGGTTCATTACCCCTGTCAATAGTCATGATGTCATCTTCATTGTTAGCCAAGGATTCCCTAGGATCATTCCATTGTTGTGAAAGTGGTGGGGGAGGATAAGCTGATCCATTTAAGAAGTCCAAGTTGTCTAGTTCAATTATTTTTCATTTTTATAGCTTTCCATTTACTCAAATAGTTATCAATACTAGAAAAAATTTGAGCAAATCCGAATGTATACTTAGGAAAGTCAGTATCATTTCTGATCTGTGTATCCAGGATATTGATTTCATTAGCCAAAGAGTCAGACATTATTTGGTAGTGCTTCATAAGCACTTCCAATAACTCCACACCTTGCTTGTCAAATACTTTCAATAATTCATTATGAAAGGGGGAATTAGGTCTCAACCCAGTTGTTTATCACCAAATCCGGAAACCTTTTGGTAGTTGTTGCTGTCTCACACATTCCCTAAAATAACAAATCTCCAGTTGAAGCTTCTTTAATTTCAAAGATTTGTAATCAAAGGTCTCAAGGTTCTTAGCGAGGGAACTATCATTAATTGGAGATGTTTGCTGGTCATTACTCACTTCTGACTCTGTCTGGAAACTTGTGCGAGTTTCAAACCATTTATTTAAGACAGGAATTGCGGAACCATTTGGAGTCACTAAATGGTTCCCAATACAATTAGGAGCAGAAACAGCCATGTCATCATTAGGTTGAATGAAGTTAACAATACAGCCATTAAGGTTCTGATTATGAGTGTCATTTTAAGTAGAACCAAAACCCACAGTTGTTTCCGTATTGGTTTGATAACCTCTAAATTCAGTTCTGATGGTTGGCGAAGCGACTCTACTTCCAAACACTGCTGTAAGATGATCCACCTTCTGAGTTAACAAACCAAGCAGTTGTGTAAGTTTCCTGATATCTGATGTTTCATCATTAAAAGGCTCTTCTGTAGAAAATTAAGCCAGGGTGCCTTGTATGTTCTCTGTAGTCATGCCGGACATGGACACGGATTAGTATCTGAAACAGCCATGTCATCATTAGGTTGAATGAAGTTAACAATACAGCCATTAATGTTTTGATTATGAGTGTCATTGTAAGTAGAACCAAAACTCACAGTTGCTTCCGCATTGGTTTGATTACCTCTAACTTCAATTCTGATGGTTGGCAAAGCGACTCTACTTCCAAACACTGCTGTAAGATGATCCACCTTCTGAGTTAACAAACCATCCAGATATGTAAGTTTCCCGATATCTGATGTTTCATCATTAAAAGGCTCTTCCATAGAAAATAAAGCCAGGGTGCCTTGTATGTTCTCTGTAGTCATGCCAGACACAGACAAACCAATAAAATGACCAAAAAGTAAACTAAAAAAACAAAACAAAATGGCAAAAACTAAAACAGGAACAAATGGGATTTTAATAAATAAATTAATGTAAAATAAATGCTTTTGTCTGATTAATATCAAACTTCCTCAGATACAAACATAGATACATTAGCAGACTATTAAAATGCTGAATCAAACCAACCAAATCTGACATATTTAGTCACATGATAACCAGCCACTTGGTCACATGATTACATAGGAAAAAACAATACATAAACTAATACAATAATGAATCATATAGAATAGATATGGAAAAATAAAGAAATGTAAATACATCATCTAAGAACCTTGAAAACTGTTGTAATTAAAAAGTCTCATCTTGTTAGACTCTTCAGTTTCAAAACACTAACTAGTGAACATGTATCATTAAGACCCGGTAACTTATGGGCTTGACATCGCAACTGCCATACTAATTCATATAATTTGAGCTTTAAGGAGGTAGGACCTCCTCTGATGTCCTTTTGGACTTGACCTATAAGTCGAGAGCCAAACGAGTGGCCTGGGTGCCAGTGCCAACTTTACCCCTCTCTCCCTCACCAAAGGACCAATTACAATACTAGTAGATTGCCAGACACCCAGTATTACTCCTGCACAGATTAAAACAGCACTGTCCAAGGCCAAGAATACAGCTTCTATGGTATCTGACAATATCCCTGGTTGTGTTATACATGAACTACAGAGTGAACTGGCACCTCATCTGTGTGCCTGTTCAATCACAGCCTCACCTCAGGCTTTATTCCTACCAAATGGTGCCCTGCTGCCATCATCCCTCTCCACTAAGGAGGAGCAACTACAGACCCTGGAGACTATCACCTCATTAGCCTGGTGAGTCTGATATGTGAAGCTATGGAACGCATCATCATGGACCTAATAAACCAGGATATAGGGAATCTCCAAACTCTAGATCCCATGCAATTTGGTTTTGTGAAGGCTGGATCATGTTTGCTCAACTCGGCTGACTTCTTTGAGTCAGTGACCAGAGCTGTGTATGAACCCAAGGTGGTTCATACTGCCTATCTTCATCTGGCCAAGGCCTTTGATACCATTCCCCACTCAGGAATCATAGAAAAACTCACTAAGCTAGGCATCAACCCCTATATCACTAGGTGGGATGCAAATTGGCTCACAGATAAAACCCACAGTGTGAAAGTAGCTGACTCCAAGTGAGACTGCTGACCTGCCATAAGTGGAGTCCCACAGGGTTCAGTCCTGGTCTTCTCCTGTTTGATATCTACTTCTCTGAAGTCCAGGCCAACACAAAGGAACTCTGGCTGACAATGTTTGCAGATGATTGTAAGTTGGGGGCTATTATTAACTCCCCAAGTGATGTTGACATCCTACAAATAGTCCTCACTGAGACCAACGACTGGTGTCAGAACCATAGCCTTAAGCTTAATGCCAAAAAATGTGTCATCATCCTCTTTGGGGAAAATCTGGGTCCCATGAATTACCATATTGATGATAGTCCACTGAACACAGATGGCATTATAAGTGATCTGGGAACACAGGTTGACATCAACCTCTTTTTTGACCACCACATTGCCACTGTGGTCAGAAAGTCCTTCTATGTGGCACATCTCATTAGTAAGAGTTTTGCATCCAGGAAGAAAGAGGTCATTGTCTCCCTCTGCTCTTCCCTCAGTAGGCCAATCATCGAGTATAATGCCCCATTTGGCATGTACCTCACTAGACACCTGCAACAACTGGAGAGGCTGAAAAAGTAACTCACAAGGAGGATCCTAGGCCTTAAACACTTGTCCTATATGGACAGACTCAAAAAAATCCAGCTATTCTGTCTCATATTGTCTACCAAGAGGCAATCTCTGCTTGACTTACAAAGCCATGTCTGACCCAGCTCTGTTAAAAAATGCTACATCTAAAGAAATCCCAATCCCTCCACACCACATGCTCCTGAGACATCAACCTCATTACCACAGTCAACAGAACAAGCTGGAGGAACAGGTTCATACCCCAGAGACTGCTCATGCTATGGAATAGACTTCCCGGACATGTCAAACAGAGCACCTCATTGGCCCTCTTCAAGAACAATCTTGATGAATGGCTGAGAAATAGAAAATTCACCCCGGAGATCACTCCAGTGACTCTACTCAACAAAGGCACTGGGAACTAAGGTCGGGTGGCACGATGCCAGGGTAATCCTATGGGCTAGGCTTGTAAAGGCTCCAGGGACATTAGCCTAGTACACACCTATGAACCTATGAACCTAGGTTAAATCTGGATTGTTCCTGTTCCACATTTTCCTAATGGTGAGCCTTACATGCTATTGAGACATATGATGTGATATGCTGTGGTGGAAGACAGGAAAATCATTGTCAGTGTCCATTTATATCAAATTATGGAGTCTATATTATTCAGTCAAAGATTTCTAACTTTGAATACAATATGGTTGACACCATATGTTCGAAGTTAGAAAACTTCAAATTTGTAAAACAAAAAGAAAAAAGTTCACCTTAGATGTTAAACTGGGGGGGCAAGCCCCCCTGCACCCCCCACACCCCCTGGTCTTTAAATATACCAATTCCGAGATCACACAACAGTGCAGTAAAGGTAAGTCTTCCATTTATCGCATTATAGTGTGGTCTCGGAGTAGTTATATTTAAAGAGCAGTGGGTGTAGGGGGTGTAGGGAGGCTTGCCCCCCTGCCTACAACCCTTAGTTTAGGGTTTCGTCTTTTCTTTTTTTTTTTTTTACTAATTCGAAGTTTTCTAACTTCGAACATATGGAGCATATCGTATTTGAAGTTAGAAATCTTCAATGTAATAATATAGACCCAAATTATGACTTAGATATTGATAGTTATCTGTTAGTATTTATGAAAATAAATAATATTTCCATATGTGCCTAATACTTCTGAAACCAATTGGCTTACAAATGGTTGCATGACCTCACATGAAACCTTAGATATTGCTAAAGAAAACTAACTCTGATATTTACAATGTAAATTGTACATTCTGTGAGACATTCAGTGTTATTTATTTTGCTAATTATAGAATGAAGACTACTTTTTTGTATTTCTATAAATATCTCAATAAACATGCACTCATAAAGGAATATTTGTAGTAGAGGAATTTATTTTTGTCATGTAAACCTTACATCTGGTTAATAAAAATGTTCTAACAATACATACCTAGGTTGTACAGTTTCCAAGATATGACAGATTGTGAAAGTGTAGCAAAAATATAATGTTGGGTTAGTGTGTGGATTATAATATAGTATTTAGGGAAGGATTATGAATGCACTATCGCAGTAAAGAAAACTTCTTACTGATAATATTACTATTTTTAACAGTTGTCATAATAGTTTGTATTGTTCATGAAACACTTAATATTTGATTATCTTAGGCTTTTTAAGTTTATTGTTCAGAAAATGCTATTGAATGCCAGATGTGTGTATGCTGCTATAGGTGCAACAGTCTACACCACATAGATGTTAATGAGTTAATGAAGATAAAAGTAAAAAGCTGGCATGTTTCTCAGCAACAAAAAAACTAAAATTATGTCATCTAGTCCTACCAATTATTTGAAAACAGATGGGGAAGAATTGGAGGCAATGACAGATCTCGTTTTCATGGATTCAAATATCTCTGCAGATGATGACTGCAGCCATGAAATTAAAAGTTGCTTGCTTTCACAAGAAAAGCTAAGGCAAATTTGGATAAGACTTTAAAGATCAATGGCATCACATTGTCAACAGAGGTCCATATAGTCAACGCTACATTTTATGCAATAATAACATATGCGCATGAGAGTTACGCTATATGTAAAGCTATACTCCAGAAAATTGATGCTTTTAAACTGAGGTGTTAGACAAAACTTTTAAGAACACTATGGACTGCAAGAAAATCAAATCAGATACTAACCAATTGTAAACAGATGATTTTTTCTCTCTTGTAATCTGTTTATTCAGAGTGATTATTCTCTGCTTGCTCTGTGCATATGCATAGATGATTCCCTATTTGCTAAGTTATTAATTGATAAGAAGGTATTTATTGCTTAATGGTGACATGCTGTTGGCATAATTCTGTAATTGTCCAGACTGCTGTGCTACACAGTACCATGTGTGTTTATAACTATTTGGCATATTACCAAGAATGGAACAATAACTGGGGTGATGTCAGTTTGCTATCTTGGGCCAAGACACTAGACTACAGTAGCTGCATTATATTACCGGTCTTTAAGTGTGTGTGTGTGTGTGTGTGTGTGTGTGTGTGTGTGTGTGTGTGTGTGTGTCTATGTGTAAGAGTTTATTCTAAGTGCAGTAACAGTAGGTAGGTGAATGCTAAAAGGCACTGAAACACAAACTACATTAGTAAGAAAGTGATCTGGGTAGCTAGTCTAAAGACTCTTTTTGGTGGGGTATTCAGTGTGGCACCTGCTCTTAGGTGTAGATGGTGTAGTCCCATACCTAGAGCAGCAGTGCATATGTCCTGCTTGCTTTTGAAGCCAAGCTGTACTTAATGAAATACTTAGTGATTCCTGTCTTTGTATGCTTTAATCAGTTTAGCACCCATGGTGTGACTCAAGAGTTCATACCCCTGGTGGCCATGTGATTTTAATTTAGATAATTCAATGGTGGACAGTGCAGGAGATCAGAAGATCTTCTCCAGTCACTATGCCCTTGCCAGCTATTATTATATAAATGTAATAGTCTATGAAGTTATTTTAATAGACAAAAACAAAACTAATTCAGTGGTAGTGCTTAACCTTGAATTGAACAAAGTGGTTCAGAGCTTACTAGAAACTGATCAAAGAATGATATAAATTACAAAAGTGTAAGGATTTATACAGCATGTCAAAACAAAGGCAACCTTAAAGAAAAACAGTAATAACTTTAAATAAAACAGTGAAAACAGTAAAGAATAATTTTAGAAAAAAAGAAGACATAACATACAAATGAAGTAGGTATGATGTTGCAATCCTGTCTCTAAAGCTTCTTATGTATGTGCAAACATTCCTTGATAACATTCAAAATAATATTAACATTAACAATATGACTTTGACTTCTCTTTCTGATTAAAACTTCTTCTCAAGTGTACCCAAATACCAGTAATGATTTAGTATTCCCCCTTACATTAGAAATAAGTGCACTCTGGCATGTTAACTCCTTCACCTAATAATTCATCTGTGTATTAATCATTGCCTTCTTCCTCAGAAATCACTGTGAGATGTAAATGTTAATTATGCTGGCTCTCACTTCTATAACATTCACTGTCATACATCTTTCTATGACTTCACACAATGTATTCTCCTTTTACCCATCCTAACCCCTAATGCACAGATGACTCCATATTGGATGTAATTCTTACTATTACCCCGATAGTGTTCGTTTGTTCTTCCTAATTCTCTCAGTTTCCATTGCTTAGTATTGATCAACTGGTGCTTTAAAAAGAGTCTCCTATCAAAATTAAGTGTCACTTCATCCTAATCTGCCTTATCGTAATTTCATTTCACTTCAACCCTATTCATAAAGAAAATACATTTTACTTGTGTTTATAGTCTATGCACTAATACTCAGTAGTATATAAAATTATTTAAAATTCTAGGTGGTAATTTTCCATGGATTACTGCTAACCTTAAACATCAAATGCACATAATGGATAAACAGTTCAGAGTAATGGCGAGTGTGGAACAGAGGTGAAGAAGAGAGTACAGGCAAGGTGGAGTGGGTGGAGAAGAGTGTCAGGAATGATTTGTGACAGACGAGTACCAGTAAGAGTGAAAGGGAAGGTCTACAAAAGGGTAGTGAAACCAGCTATGTTTTATATGGGTTGGAGACAGTGGCATTGACAAAAAGGCAGGAGTCAGAGCTGGATGTGACAGAGTTAAAGATGTTAAGATTTGCACTGGGTGTGACGAGGGTAGACAGGATTAGGAATAAGTATATTAGAGGGTCAGCCCAGGTTGGACAGTTTGGAGACAAAGCCAGAGAGGCGAGATTGTGTTGGTTTGGACATGTGCTGAGTAGGGATGCTGGGTATATTGAGAAAAGGATGCTAAGGATGAAGCTACCAGGTAAGAGTAAAAGAGGAAGGCCTAAGATAAGGTTTATGGATGTGGTTAGAGAGGACATGCAGGTGGTTGGTGTGACACAGCAAGATGCAGAGGACAGGAAGAAATAGAAACAGGTGATCCGCTGTGGCGACCCCTAACTGTGAAAAGCCGAAAGAAGAAGAAGAAGAATGGCAACTATGAAAAGCATCTAATACTTATATCTGCCACAATCCCTTCCTCATCTTTAACCATGAAAGCAGCATTCAGTCTATTAAAGCTCCTAATCTGTATATTGCAAATGCCATTAGAATGGCATAAGTAGTTGTAAGATATGCTAATATAGATAGATAAATAAAAAATAAAGAAATACTACTTCCACAATTGCTGTCTCTGACTCCTCTTTGTATACTTGGGAAGAAACTGAAGCGATTATGATATATCATTTCACTGTTACCTAGCGAACCCTTCTCATTTTACTTTTTCCGTTAATGACACTTAAGGCTCTGAAGAATGCAACATTTCACCAGATGTTACTTTAAAGATATTGCAGTAAACTGTCCTTACCTTGCTAACATAACCACTCAGTTTGGACTCTTCATTGGCCTGAAACACTTATTAAAGCTTCCTCCTTTTATATTTCCCATCCTACATATGTATGAATAGGACGCATTGGGCTCAGTAAGTGTCATACCATCTGGTGTTACTCAATAGTGTAGATTTACATTTCTAGAGCAAGTCCTTTCTTTACCATTGAGTGCTTCTAAATGGAGTTCAAATCTCAGATGGCTAATCAGTGATCATCCCACTGGAGTGTGTACAACACTGAGTAGAAATACAGAGTTATAAGTCTCTCAGGGTAGCTAAGGATACTGGAACATTTAGGTCTCAGGAGTTAGTTTAAATGCTTAGTGAGGTACATGTTAAAGAGGACATTATATTTAATGATGAGTCTAAAAGAGAAGAATAAAATAGAATCATAACTTTTTTGGACTTTTGGGAAATATCATGAATAAGCTGTGCAGATAGCAGGACTTTCTAACCACTAAAGTGAAGTGGTGGTCAAAAGAGTCTAACATTATCGGTACTCTAGTCCTTGATGATAGTATCAGATGTAAGTGGCATGTTACTGATATGGTAATCATTAGTTATGCTAGATTTTATAAAGGAAACTGCTGAATTTCTTGGTGTTGAGGGTAATTACATGATTAACACAACAAATTTCTATTTGGTCTAGCCCTAGTTATGGAATTTGAGTATTAAACTGGGATTTTATAACATTTCCAGTCTGCAATCAAGAGCAAATCTGGTTAGCTATAGTCCCTTGCTATCAGCTTTTACATCAGAGACATCTATATCAAATAGGAGAAGACTCAGAATAGAGTTCTGTGGGGCACTGCTGGTGACATTTTTCTGTCTACAGCCAAAAACCTTCCAATGAAATGGGTTCTATCAGGTAGCTAATTACCTACCCAACAAACTATATATCAGAACATTTTTTGTTCAGAGAGTTTGTCAACACTGCCTCTTCCTATACTAATCACTAATCAGGAGCACACATCTTTCCTTCCTCTTGCCAGTCTCTCCCCACATCTGTTTCTGGTGAGCTACGTAGGTAGCATGGCCTGTATGCCCGTTATCCACTGCTACCTGTATCATATATTAGTTCAGCTATGCCTTACACATTATACTAGTTAGACTAATAGGCCTGTAATTCCCATGATCAGTAGAAGGACTGCCTTTATTTAAGGGCACTGCAACAGCTGTTCTCTACACTTCAGGGGTGTAACCAATGGAGACTCAAGTTGAAGAATTGATGGAGGGGTTTTGTACGTGGGACTTGATGCTTCTCAGTTGATATCCAGTAATGTTACTGCCAGAAGGACTTGGTCCAAAGTGATTTTCATGAAGGGGTGTGTATAGAAGAATGGGAGAGAGACAACCAGGGTGGCTGACTGGATGGTACATGTACCATATGAATAATGCCTTGACCATTGCTGAAGACATCTGGCCAACACTAAAAAAACCTATGTAAGATAAAGGGCGAAAATCAGTTAATAACTTGTGGTATTCAGTCTTTATCACAGTTAAATACTATTGCTAACATCTAAATGCACTTGTGAAAATTATGGTTAATGTCGTGCTCAACAAAATGTGCTCAAGGCTTTTTTCCTGAGCACACCATTCTGAGAGTGTAAGAGTATGGTATTGACAAAAGGGAATAATGTCCTGAGTAATTATTTCGGCCTTATGTGTTTTGTTAATGAGTGAAGCACTGAATAAATCATACCAACTCAATAGACATCATGCTCCACCCAGAACCAGTAAAAAGAAAAATCACAGCTAAAGGCTACAGTTGAAAAAGGGGGAAAACATCTAACCATCAGGTATTTTATGTAAACATTAAGAAGATGAACACGAAAAGTTGACTGATAACTGAGTGTACTCAGTACAAGCCATGTAAGGTTGATTTTACCACTTTAGTGGGTGTGAAGTATTGTGTATCTAGTGATGTGAACAGGTTACAGACTGAAATCAACATGGTAGATTAACTAACATGGAATGGGTATATATCTGATATGTTGGCATTAGCAAAATCATGACTTCAGTGAGTACAATTAATAGTCCACTAAGCAGTGAAAACCTAATCTAGTGTAGGCCTTGCAGGGAAAAATGACAAAATAAGGACTGTAGACCCTATCAATAAATCTCACTATTCACTTCCTTTTATCTGGTCTGAGCAATGTACTGCATGCATGAGAGGACTGTTCTGCAATTATTGATTGCCAGCTGTAGTGTCTTCAAAAAACAAAAAAAAAATTATCTTAGAAAAAAAAAATCATTGAATGTCCATTTGGACTTCAAAGCTGTAAAAAGCTGTAAAATAACAAAAGGAACAACTTAAAAATGCCAGGAAAAAGAACAGCTATGCATTTATTTCTGATTACTTTATCAACCTTAAACAAAATGAATGCTTAATAGATGATATCGTAATGGTATGGAATGGAGACAAATTTAATATGTTTTACTGAATGTTAAATGGTAATACTAGTTTATTGAAATTGACATGCTACAATGACATTGATAGTATAACATTCTTGGATTTGAACATATCAGAAAACTTAGTAACTTCTAGGTTAATGACAAAAGCTCAAATTAAAGAAGTTAGTAGTAATAGGTTATTTCACTACAGTATATTCACCCCTAGTACAGTCAGGGGCCATACAGCGCATATTATTAATTATACAATCAGTTATGCTGATTTTTAATGATCCAATAACCACTTGAAATGTATCAAACTAAAAGCAAACAGAGCACACCACCGAAAATACAAACTGGGAGGGACACTGTATGACAATCCAAGAAAACTGCCAGCCAAGTCAATATTAAAATAATAATTTAATTGAGTGCTTTCATTTCAAATATAAAACTTCTTCGGAATAATAAATCAACACACAACCTCAGTTAAATACATGAGATCATTAATCATGTGACACTTCAAGGGAAAAAAAACAAAAGAAACAAAGATAAAAACTTGAATAAAAACATTACATTAATATTACATACCTTGAAATAAAGGTACAGCTAATAAAACTTCACATAAGCCCTAAAGGTTTTAGCTTAAGTACACAATTAATAAAAATGTTGTAATTTAATCCAGGATTGGTCCCCTGCATTTGTTTTAATCAGCCAGAATAGTGCTCAAACCTTTAAGAAAAGGTCCACAGCATAACCTCATAAAATAGGTCGTAAAGTTTCTATTCCAAAAAATAAAAAATAATGTTCAGAAAATCCAGAAATGTGTTTACCCAGGGTATTATTAATGTCGTTCCTACCAATACTATAAATATGTTCCCTAATCGTGTCATTAAAAGCCTGTTTGTTTTTTCCAGTATAGAAACAGGCACATTTCTGAGAAACAGCTGCATAAGCAATACCCTTAGAATGGCAAGTTCAATAAAACTTAGGGCTGATATTAATGTTACCCACAGTAACTACCTTGGTGCCCGACAAAAACCTAAAAGTATTACAGTGACCACATCTAAAGTCCCCCATTTACCTCAGTTGTAGTGTTGGCCAATGTTGCTATATTCAAATAGCTTCTTAAGACACACTCCCCTTCTCACTGTAAATAACGGGGACATCCTTACCACTTTGTCTATATTATCTAATTGACTAAAAACACCCCAATTCCTTTGAATAATATTTAAATGCTTGAAAAATCTAGGCTGTATGTGGTAATAGTTATCTGCCAATTTTCAGGAGGGGATTGCTTAATAACACATAGTAACGCAAAAACATTTGCTGAGGCTCTCAGTAATAATCTGTCTAAGCAACAGAGACCTCCAAAGCAGAAATGCATGCAACCTCCATCCCCCAACACAACCCAAATGACACATAGCCCACAGACTCAGTGTGCCACTCAATCACAGCCAATAAGGCAAAACAACGTACACAACACACTAGTCATAGGTGACACTATAGTCAGCACACTGATGTCCCACTCACCAGGTTAAACAAGGAGAAGGTTACTGTCAGCTGCCTGTCGGGTGCCAGGATCCGCCACATAACGCACGCACTCAGGTCACTCCACAGCAAGTACAAATATGATTCTGTCATTGTCCATGTTGGTGTGAATGACCTGAGACGTACCTCCCTGGACTACATGAAAAGAGACATGGAAGAGCTCTCCGATCTTGTAGCCCAGGCGGGTATGACCCTAGCCATGAGTAGCATTCTGCCATCGCCCATAATGATACCGCAGCACAAGGTCAAAATGATTGACTTCAACAATTGGCTAAGCTTCTGGTGTCATTCTAAGGGGATCCAGTATCTGTCTGCTTGGGATGACATGGTCAACAGACCATGATGCTTTGCCAGAGACGGCCTGCACCTGTCACCCCTGGGATTCTGGATACTGGCTAAGGTTCTTGCCGCCCCTATAGTGCCTTTTTTTAGGCAAGGTTCAAATGACAAATTCACCACCATAACAGGAACAGGCAAGTAAAAACTGAGGGTAATGCTACTCAATGCTAGAAGTCTAAATCTCAAAATGCACTCACTCAAGGCACTCCTTAAAATGGAGAACATCGATATCTGTGCAGTGACTGAGACCTGGTTCAAGGCTCCAGAGAGCACCCCTGAACTACCAGGCTATAACTCATACCACACTTTTCGGCCATGTAACCTGGACCGAAATACCAAAGGCGGATGTGTGTCCATATTCATTAAAGATATCCACACCTCCAGGCTAGTTGCTCAGCACAATACATCCGAGATTATCCAAGTGCAACTAACTCTGGGCAAAACTGCAATCCAAATTGTAGCTTGCTACAGATCCCCCACCATTCCCACTCCTCTTTTCTTGATGTACTAGAAAATGGAGTGTAGAGAGATAGCTAGCAAGTTAGGCTGGTGCCAGGCAAGCAAGTACGGTAGATCCAAAATGAAAAGAAGCCAGCACCCAGGAGAATCTGAATTCAATTTCTTTATTTAAACTGAAACTAGACCGGTTTCAGCACAAGGCTTTCTTCAGTAGTACATAAAAGGTGTAACTGAGTCAGAATCTTATATAGCTTCAACCAGTGATAGTTATGACATAATTTCCTGTGGTTGAGAAGACAAAAAGAGTTATAAATAAACCATGAAAAATGTCCACTTGGTTCCCTATTCTCTCATTATAAAAGAACAAGCCCGAAGGATGACAATCTCACACAACGGACACTCACAGGGGATAAATTAATAGGCATCTATCCCTGTGGCCACTGCAGTTTTTGCAGTTACATTTTTAAAACCACTAGTTTCACTAGCAAAAACACAGGACAAATATTTAACATTGAATTTTTTGGTAATTGCAGTTCAGACTGGATAATCTACCTTGCTACATGCACATGTCAGGCCTTTTATATTGGCCAAACGTCCAGACAGTTTCGCATCAGAATTTCTGAACATTTGGGGGACATCAGGAACCAGAGAATAACCAACGCACTATATAGACATACAATCAAACATTCCACTGCCAAATTCTCATTCACCATCATTGATCGTATTACTGGTAATCGATCCTTCAAGGTAGGGTGGCATGATATTCTGAACAAAAAATAAAAGAGGTGGATAATTAAACTTGGGGGGGCTTTTCTCCCCGGGATTGAATGACAAATTATGACTTTCAAGCATTCCTCGGTCACACAAAATATTTTGTGACATTATCATGATTTTATTTCATTTTTTTGTATTATGGCTAACTTATGTTGATGCTTGTGGTCGAACTGTGCATTTAAACCACCTTACACTAACCATTTCTTTTCAAGCAACCCCATCATGATGCTTTTTATATTTGCATTATTATGCTATTTATTTTTAGGTATAAATGTGATATTTTGAATAGATGAATAATATTATTTCATTTCTTATGTGGACATTTTTCATGGTTTATTTATAACTCTTTTTGTCTTCTCAACCACAGGAAATGATGTCATAATTATCACTGGTTGAAGCTATATAAGATTCTGACTCAGTTACACCTTTTATGTACTACTGAAGAAAGCCTTGTGCTGAAACCGGTCTAGTTTCAGTTTAAATAAAGAAATTGAATTCAGATTCTCCTGGGTGCTGTACTGGAAAATATTAGGGTTCAACCAAACACCTTAATAACGGGCGACTTCAGCTACCCCACCATTAACTGGAAAAAATACTCATGTACCAACTCCTTAGCTCAACGCTTTCTGGAATTCATAAACTCCAATGCCCTGGATCAACTTATCCACACCCCCACCAAGGGCAACAATATCCTAGACCTAGTCATTACCAACATGAGTGACCAGTGTTCCACACCTGAAGTCAACTCCTTGTTGGTCCGATCTGACCATATGCTAATCATTCTATATATCCACATACTGCTCCCACCCCCCATTAAGGAAACCACGGTAAAAAATTTCTCCAAAGCCAACTTCATGCTTCTTAAGACAGAAGTGGTGAACTTCATGACACCCATGCAGATGGACAATACAGTTACCCATAATTATCATATTACTGCTTTGACTTAATATTTTAAGTAAATTTAGTTATCTATAAGCAAATTAAATTTAATTGAATCAAGTCGTTTGTGCAAAAGCTCTCTAATATCATGTTCACACTAAATTACAAAAGTATGTAAGACTAGACAAAGGGGGGTACTAAAAGTACTTGTCCTTATTGGTGTTAATAAGTGGGAAGGGTACCGTCATGAGGGAACAAATGACTAAAATTAAGCTTTTGTTTTATTCCTTGAACTGTCATGTGATTGATGATGTCATGTATTTAAAATGAGTTTGTGTATTGGTTTGTTATTCTGAAGAAGTTTCATACTTGAAATGAAAGGGCTCAATTAAATAACCTTGACTTGGCTGGTAGTTTTCTTGATTTGTCATACAGTGTCCCTCCTAGTTTGTATTTTCAGTGGTGTGCTCTGTTTGCTTTTTAATTTTGAATGATGGCTTACATGATTCAGAATTGAGATTTTTTGTAAGAATTTTTCAGGCAGATTTAAGTTTGGATCTTTTCTAGAGCCATGACTGTCAGAGGTAGAGGGGCACATTGATTTGCAAACAACCACTTATTAAAGACACACATAAACCATTATTAAGCTGGGGTTCAGGTGCCTAGGCAGCGAGGCACTTACCTGTGGTACATTTCACTGGAGACACATGATTTAAGTGACATTTAGCTGCAGAGAAATATGTCTGTTTGCACATTCTCTGTGGGCAAAGAGAAGAATGTGTTGCCATGCCCACAACTTCAATAACCAAATGCATAGGGGGAAAACAATGTCCATGGTCCCCAAGAGAACATAAGATAGTAGGCAATATGGCAGGCATCAGCAGCAGGCTGGCCAGAGGGCTTGTCAGTGGCAGTAAAAATGCAGTGCCCAATGGGCAGTCCCTTTATAATTGGAGTGTGTGGACCATTAACCCCTTCACAGTGTCTAGGGAACATTACCTAAAACGCATACTGGATAATAAATGTGACTACAGTAGCCTGCAGGATTTCCTCCATGCTGTAGCACACTTCTACATGTTGTAGTTATATAAGTATGTACTATACACTGAGCACAACACTCATTACTTCTTCTGTCTCCATGCATTTGGCTATTAAAGCTGTGAGCATGGCAGTGTGTGCTTCCCTTTACCCACAGGGGATTTGCAAACAGCCATATTTCTCTGCAGCTGAATGTCACTTCAGCCATGTGTCCCCAGTCAAATGTACCACAGGGAAATGTCTCGCTGCCTAGGTGCCTGAACCCCTTGGGATTACTCATCTAGTGGCAGTAAAGGGCTGCATGGTCTGTCCAAGTTGGGAAACACACAGGAAGGCTAAAAGTGAAGTTGTTTTATTTTCCAGAGGCCTTTCAGCATGTATCATGGCCTTGTATAGATGCAGGCACTTAGAAACTAAATTTTCCATATAAAACTACCTCTGAAACTGTACCCAGTAACTCAGTTGTGCAAAGAACAACTAGTCTGTGCACTGAGGAGTACTGCCCCATGAATCTATTCCTATGTAGACTAGTTTGTGCCTCTAGCCTCAAAAGCACAAGCTAGACCCTTTTATCCCCTCTTGCACCATACCCTTGTAGTTCACCTTGAAGGATCTGATAGCATGGATATACACTTTCCCAAGTCCTCTGTCACCAATCTGATGGAAATGGGCATCTTGATACAATGTAGCAATCATCTCATGTTCACTATAATCCTTAAAGAAACTGATACAGTATGCAAAAGATGTAATTACAATGTCACTGGAGAGAAAACATTCACATACAAGCACTCAAAATAAAAATCAGGTTGTTAGTAACACAAGCATTACACCCACCATATGTAGTTTGCATTCAGCTCTTAAACCAACATATGCTGAAGCACTAAAAATCAATCTTCCTAAACCACAAATACCTTCCAGATACTCAACCCACATCACTTATACTCAGCAAACGCAAAAGCATTCTACCAAAACAACGCCCAACACCACACATACACACATAGGAAATCAGAAATTCATGGGGCCTCAACTGCAAAGCATATAAGATGAGCCAACACACTATGCAATTCTACTCTAGTCATAGAAGACTCTATTATGATACATATGGATACCCCAGTCACCAGGCTGAACAAGGAGAAAATCATAGTCATTTGCCTATCCGGGGCTAGGATCCTGCAAGTTTCTCACGCATTCAGATTGTTGAACTGCAAGTACCAGTATGACTCAAGTCATAGACCACGTGGGTATAAATGACCCGAGGTATACCTTCCTGGGACTATCTGAAGTCAAACATTATGGAGCTCTCGATATGTCTCCCAGGCTGGTATGTGCCTAGCACTGAGCAGCAGTCTACCTTTGCCAAGGATAATGCCACAACACGAACAGAAGATGATTGACTTTAATAATTGACTTAACTTCTCATGTCATTCAAAGGGGGTACAGTATACATCAGCATTGGAGATATGATCAACAGACCACTTTTCCAAGGATGGTCTTAACCTGTCTCCACTATGCTTTTGGTTAAACATTGTCCTTCTCCATGCTGCCTTTTTTAGGCAATGCCAAATTGACAAATCTTCCAACTTAGCAAAATCAAGACAAGAGAATCTAAATATGTTACTTATGAATACTAGAAGCCTAAACAAGAAGCTCCACTCCCTCCAAGCTCTCCTCACCTTGAAGAATACAAACAGACATATGTGCAGTTGCTGAGACATGATTTAAAACCATGGAGGACATTCTGTCTGTGCAGGGATGAAATGTCTCCACACATTTAGACCAACTACTGTACAGGCAGGGACTAAAGATGGAGGTGGCTTGATCTACATAAAAAAGACATACCTCAATTTTGGTTAAACAGAATGATGGGATTGAGCTTCTCCATATCTAAATTATCATAGGTAAAGATCCATATCATATCCTTGCAAGCTATAGATCACCCTCCATGACCTATGAAACCCATAGCTCATACAAAGACCTATTGCAGATAGTTACCATTTCACCTAGTACCATATTCATGGCAACCCAGGGATTCCTGGACTTTGTAAATATAGGCACACTGGGCCAATTAGTTCATTTGTCCACTAGATGTCCAAGCATACTGGATCTGACACTCACAAATATGGGACAATGCTGCCTACCCATCCAATTTAGCATTGTTTCTTGTATGGTCAGACAACAAAGCCATCTCCTTCGAAATAAAAATCAGTGCTGTGACCTCCTCAAAACTTGTAACAGTTAGGGACTGCTCTAAGGCACTACCTATTATGACAGAATAACAAGCCACTCAAAAACTGGAGAACACAGATGCCTATGCAGAAATGTACATAGAAACCCTGTACAGTCAGGTTAATAGATGCATAGAGATAGCTGTGCCCACCAGAAAAAAGGGAGGAACAAACTAAAACAACAAACTTCCATGTTGGAATCTAAACATAAACAGGTTGTACAACAAAAGAAAAAAAAAAGTCATAGCTAAAAATTAGGAAGTGCAATGCCCAGCAGGGTATAGATTCTCTCATCATGCTAAACAACCAACTATGAGGATAAATGAAGTCTACCAAAGGCAATTTTGAGGTAAAGATAGAGTCCCAGACCAAGGACCACCACAAGGCTTTCTTTAGCTATGTCCAAAATCTCAAAGGCAGTACACAACAGTGCACAGAGCTGATTATTAATGGGGCAGTTTTTATGGGAGAACATATAGTAAATTTGCAGGCTGACAAATTCAGCTCTAATTTTACCTGATCTCTCCCAACCACCCCTCATGTAATACCATCAAACATAACCCCCTATCTCTGGAGAGGAGGTCCTAAATGCACTCTCTAAGGTTAAGAACACTGCATTGATGGGTCTCAGTAATATCTCAGAATGCATCCTAAATAGCCTGAAATATGACCTATCTGGACCACTGGAGTCACTGTGCAAGCATAGCCTCCAGAAAGGCTTTGTGCCACATGAAAGGAGTACTGCTACAGTCACCCTTTTATAAAAGGGCAGTTAAAAAATTAACCCAGGGAACTACAACCCATACGTCTGACTAGTCTCATATGCAAATCCATGGAAATAATTATCATAAATATGATTAATAATGACATAGGAAACCTTTAGACACTGGATCCAGCCCAGTTGTGCCTACTCAGCCTGGTAAACTTCTTTGAAAAAGTCACCAAGAAAATGGATAAGGGCAAAATGGTGTATAAGTCCTACCTTGACCTGGCTAAGGCATTCGATACAATACCCCACTCAAACATTGTAAACAGAATTAGCCAGCTGGCTCTCAGATATGACTCAAAAAGTTAAGAGAGGGGAGATCACCTCCAGAAAGAGGCTGATCACTAGTGGAGTCCCTCAGGGCCCTGCGCTGAGCCTTCTCCTTTTTGACATTTACTTACTGGAAGTTAAATGCCAAGAACTGCATAATAGTACCATTTGGAAGGTTGGCCACCCTAGGAAACTACTTTATTGATACCACCTCCCAAGAGTGGACCTAGTAGTAAGAAATTTGGGGACATTTGTGGCTAGTGACCTGTGTTTAGACCAACTTGTGTCTAAGGTAGTAATGAAATCATTTTATGTTACTCATCTTATAAACAAGGGCATATCATCTAGGTCCATTCCTCTGTTTTTGGCCATCATCAGACCATTCACTGAGTATAACACCACCTTCAGTATGTACTGGACCAGGAACATAAAGCAAATGGAACATCCACAAATTTTCCTCACATAAAGAATACTCAGTTTCCTACAAACTGTTGACGGCAATCTGTGCCTAGCATACAAGGCATCCTTGGATACCACTGTGATGGACCTTTTGCATATCTGCAAAACCAATCACATCAGAACTACTTGATCTATGGATTTGAACTTTGTTTATGTACATGCTGGAGGGACAGTAATGTGTCTCAGAAAATTCCTGTCCTCTGCCCTCTAGAACAGCCTTCCCATCCATGTGAAGCAGATCTCTTTCCTAACCCTATTCAAGCGTAATCTGAACCAGTTGATAGGAAATTGGGAATTGGCATATTGGTCAAGGCATTTACCTCACTTACACAAGGTGCAGGGTTTCATTCTCACCTTGGAGAAATTGTCTAGGCTTAAAATGGCTCACAGGGGGAGATAGCTTAGTATTTGGCTATAAACCTATGACGTTTAGCATCGATGTCTCTAATGGACAGAGGCAGTCTGTAAATCATACCCTGGTTTACATATACCACTTAAAAACCCTCTCAGGCTTAAAACACTTGTAGGATACATTTGGGATATATGGCTAGGCTTATAAAGGCCCTAGTGGTTGTTAGCCTGGTATTCATCTATAAACATATAATAATAAACATATAATAATAATAATAATAATAATAATAATAATAATATGATGATGATGATGATGAATGAGATGTCCTAGTGAAAGAAAAAATAAGCTAGATAGTAATAATATGTTGTAGCCATAAGATGGTGACATGCTACAAGTGTTGAGTAATGAAATCACCATTTATGAAAGTGAAGCGGTTAAAAAAATGTGGAAGATGAATAAGAATGTGATATTAAGTTGGATACAGCAAAGTCTATGATATTCATTTACTCAGCTGACTTTAAACCTATTAAGAAAATTGTCTCTGATGACTGGAAGATAATTCAGTTAGTGTGAAACCAGTCTTCCTTCATAATGTGAAAGATTTTGAAAATGAAAAGAGTCAAAAAGTGTCAGGCAATAAACAATGTCCAAATTGCAGTCAGTGTAGCTATATAATGGATGGTGTTGAATAGTATAGTAGTGTAATTGAAAAAAGTTATAAGTCTCTGGGATAGTCAGCTGTTAATTCAAGTTATTTTAATTATTTGGCTGAATGGTCAGTATTTGATGCTTTCTGCAAAGCCAACAGAATATTTAAAAATAAAAGCTATGGGCATTGCTATGCATAATGTAGAGGGTTATGATCAGTTTGCCAATTATAACTCACTTATTATGTGTATGACACATGGATGTCAAGAAATTCACCTCAAGAGCAAAGCACAAGAGGGGAATCTTGCATCCGTGTCGAGAACACATAACTAAGCAGGTTATGATCGGCGAACCAATCATAATTCTTTGTAGTGCATGGAAATGTTATTACTCACGCTAGAAGGATAGATTATTTTATGGTAATGGAGAAAGCTTTAGGACAGGTAAGTAAGGTGGTGATAGGTGAGAGTTGTTTATCAGATCATGTGGATGTGGTGCTGTTGTCTGATATTCCCATTTTTTAATGACATGTAAAAGATGGATGTGGAAGGAGTTACCATGAGTTGATGATTGCAGGAGGCAAATAGAGATAAATATTAATATTTTAAAGAGGAATGCAATCCACATAAAAACAAAGTTCATTCCTGCCCATTTTCAAGTGCAACATAAATCTATGGATGAGAAACATAAAATCTTCTCCAAGAATGCCCCATGTACTAATAATGGACAGATGCAGCTCCTAAATGCTTTATCCTATGCAGGGGTCCCCTCAAATTATCTACGGTAGGGTCCCAGTTAGTCTCATTAGGGGTAATATATACTTATCAAACACGGGATGGGTAACACCAATCTATAACCATATGGAATAGGTTATTCAACCACAAAAAGGGAAGCTAGCTAGACTTAAAATGGCTCACAAGGTAAGCTAGCCTAGTACTTGTGAACCTCTGAGATTCCTGGTATGTCAGTGAGTGTGTGGTGGGATGCAATTAGATGTACTTTTAAAGGACCTATGATGAGTTGCGAAGGATTTTGGTAAATGGGGCATAGAAGTAACTTGAGGAAATGGGAGGAAAAACTCAGGTTACCACAGAACTACATATATGTAACAGAGGGAGAGTGAGGAGAGTAAGGTTATGCACATTCAAGTGTGGATTGAAAAGGTAGCTGTTTCTGTGGTGGAGAAGGGACTTGTAGTTCAGCAGGATGTTTGGTGGTGTACAGGAGAGATATTAGGTAAGTTGTTATCCACTAGAGTTAAATCTAGACAATCAGATTTTTTAATTAGGGGAGCAAAGGGAAGAGATGGTCAGATAGTGATGGATGCCCGAGCAATTATTACAGTTCTTTGGGAATACTTCAGGCTCTGGGTCCCTCCAACCACCTTGCCTAAATCCATATAAGTCACTGAAAAAGGATTTGAGGAACTGCATGAAAATGAAAGAGAAGAACTAGAAAAGGACATTACAGGCATTGAGGGTAAGGGAGACAATTGATTCTCTTAAAAAGAGTAAACCTCCATGTAGAGATGGCCTCACTGTGTAGTTTTATAAAATGCTTGAGAATGTTTTGGCAGGCCCATTGGTCTTGGCTTTTAATATGCAGTGAAATGATTGGTTGCTTGCGAGTGTCTTTTACTAGGCCATTGGTTGTGTTACATCCTAAAGTACTCAGGATGGAAAGTTACCAGAAATTTCTCAACCCATCTCACTTATTAATATAGATGTGAAGATTTTGGCAATGATTCTGGGAAAAGCGTGCGCTGATTCCTACCGCTTCTAATCAAGATAAGTAAAAAAACAACAACCAAGAAAAGGGAATAATAACTAAAACAAAGCAATAAATGAAAACAAGTTCAGTCCCAACAAGGCAGATGACAAAGACATGAATCACAATCAAAAAATAATAAAATAATAAAATAAAATGTATTAATGAAAAGTAAGCACTTTCACGGTGGATAACCGCTTCATCAGACAACACCATACTACCACGGTACTGTTTAAAAAGTAATATTGACCAATGAAAAAAGCAGCTTAATTAATAGAAACAATTATAACATTTAAAGTGACAATGTACAATTAGTGTTTTAAAGATCTCTGTTTTAAAAATGGTTTCAATGAAACCATGTCATTAATACCGGGGTAGGTGTCTGCCTTAAAGAACAAAACCCATTTCTTTTCACAGGCTTCTGTTTTACATTTCAAATCACTGCCTCTACACCCCTCAAGTATTATTTCCAATGCCATTTTTGTTTTGGAGTTACACATAATGAGAGATATTCAGTGTTAGTTAATTATATAATTATCAATATAAATTTATTTCATATTTTGCAAATATCTCAATAAATTGTACTCAGAGACAAATTTCTTGCTGTCATATGAAAACTTATGCCTGGTTAACAAAAGTGTTCTAACAATATATGTCTAAGTTGTACTGTTTGTGAAAGTGGAGCAAAAATATAATTCTGGCTTTGTGTGCATTATAGTATAGTATAGTATAGTATAGTATAGTATAGTATAGTATAGTATAGTATAGTATAATACAGTACAGTACAGTATAGAATAGTATAGTATTTATGGAAAGACTATGAATGCATTGTCTATTATTGCTCATACCATTGCTATTTGTACAGTTGTAATAGTTTGTATTGTTCATGAACTATTTATCTTCCTATGCTTTTTATGGTGATTTCTCAGAAAATGCTCTGGAATGCAAGGATGTGTGTAGGCTACTAGAGGTGAGACATTTCATGCAACATAGGTGTTAATGAGTTAACAACTTACATGGAGCTCACTTCTACATTTAGCAAAGCTATTCTGCCCTAATAAGGGTAGAAATCTTTGCTAGTAACATCTCCTGAATGAATGAAGAGGTTCTTTTTGGTGTAATTCAAATGTGATGCAGATACTTTCTTGCCAAGTACTGCACTCCATTGCCTGAGCAGAAGTAATTTACCAGTCTGTAATGGAAGTCAATGGTAATGCAACATAGTGGCTTGTCATTATTAAATGCCTGTAAAATCCTGCATTTGATTAATATGAATAAAAGGCTACAGGCAATGCCTCTATGACAGATCTTTGCAAATAACGCAGGAAATGATATTTGGAAACTTGGGTACAAAATGCACCTAAGGCTTCCATCTCATCTCAAGGACTTAAATACAAGATAATGGTGAGGATAATCTAGCCATATTGCAATGGTCAGTACAGACACATTTTCACTACAGAAAATACCCCTTTCAGGAGAAATATGAATAAGTTTTATTTATGACATGATAACTCAGTGCAAATATATTCTGATTATGTACTACATATGAATAAAAGTCATACGCCCTGACATAACTGAAAATGAGTATACTACAACATGCTAGACTGTGACAGTGAAATGCCTATAAAACAATAGAATTGGTATGTTCTTAAAAATGGATACATATGAATCTTCTTTTCAGGAAATTACAGTCAGGCATGCTATGGTAAAAGTTGTCTAAGTTGTCCGTTCGACCCTTATGGACTGAGATGCAGCTCAGTGCTTAACACTGCTCTAGCCAAATTGCCATGATCAGAACATGGCATTTGGTTGGTAACATTTCCCACTGGCTAAAATATCCCATGCAGAATATATATATATATATATATATATATATATATATATATACAATGATGATGGGTTTGTGCTATATCCTTCATGCAGAATAGAAATAATGGTAAAATGTCTGAAATACCCAAGTACATAAATCACATTTCAGTGTCAGATTGACAGAAACCTGATGTAGAAAAGTTCAAAGCAACTTTTCAAATGCCAGGGCTAGAATTTAAATAGGCATTAACAGGGGAGTCTAAAATGTGTAGTATCTTCCAATGTTTGCGCTTAATATGTCTGAGATAACAACACCTTTAAGTAAGTTGTCAGAGGAGGATGTAGCCTTAGAAAGGAGCTATGAAAATGAAGAATTTTCAGATGCTAAACAAACTAGTCATAGATGCTCCAACATTAAGTTACAGTGATGTAAAAAGGCCAGTTGTTTTCTAAATCGATTCTAGCCAGAATAGTATGGGAGCTGCGGTTTTTACAAGAGCACAGTATAGTTACACATGGGTCGCACATTTGTAGGTATACAAAAGAGATATACTCGGACAGAAAACAAACCATTAGCAATAATTGCTGAATGTCAGAAATTCACCAAATATGTCCATGATACAGGCATTGCAATGGAAATAGCAAAAACTGTTGAGTAATATATTTTGAAATTATTTGCCTAGGAGATTTCCAAGACAACAGATGACGTTACTTATTATATAGAATTATGACCTGAAAGTAAAACACATACCAGGTAAATAGCTACAGATAGCAAATATGCTGAGTTGAGAATATTAACCAGACAAACATGAGAACCATAAAATTAACAACTACTGATTCTTTTGCTAATATTGTAGTTACCGATGCAGAAGAAAAAGTAAAATATTTTAGGGATGCACCAATGCCCAGTTAGATACAGAGTCAATGAAAGCTATTACAGCAACAGACTAGCCAGAGTAAAACTCATCAGTAAGAAAAGAAATTCATTCTTATTATTCCTTCAGTGAAGGCAAGGTGAATCCAGACTGAACTCAAAACTCACAAAGCAATTGCATTGCAATATCCACCAAAAGACAGAATCCACAGTTTGGTAAAACCATGGAAATTCAGTGGTGAATCAAATAATAGCACATCTAAGATTCTGGAACTTAAATGATTTCATCTATTAGTAGACTTTTTCAGACTGACACATAACTAAAAACCATCAACAGCTATGGTTGCCACCTTTTGCTGTGGCCGAAACTGGACCAAGGTCACACCCCTCGCACCACTAGTCTCATCTATCTCCTCCTTCTCTCCACCCACTTTCCTCTCATTTCATGACATCATAGTCATGCTAGTGGGAGGAGAAATGTCCTCTTTTCCTTAATTTCAGGTGCTTTTCTGTAAAAAAAAAAAAAAAAAAAAAAAGGCATAGTAAATCTGCCGATACTGGAGTATGAGCAGTGTTTTCTGGACTACTGGACAAGCAGTTTGATTTCTGGTAGTCCAAATAAAAAACATATAGGTGGCAACCCTATCAACAGCTTAGTAAATACCTAAGATATCACATGACCAAAACAACGAATCACAAATGCTGGCGGGCTGATTACCAAATCTGCTTTCTTTTTGTGCTTTTGATTTTATAGTTAAGACCCAGGTATATCCTTTCATTCAGCAATGATTTGCATTCTGTTCTTTTTTTTTTTTTTTAGCAATGTTCCAAAAGGACCACCCATTTAGTCTAGTTATACACTGTCTAAAACAAAGAACTTAAACTTTATAGACTAGTACACAATATTTTGCCTGTGCTGTCTGTGTTTCTTACTTTGTTACATGGCAGTGCTCATAAACTCTACAATTCAACTTCCTAATGGCCTTCCTATCATATAATGCTTCCCATGTAACATACCTTGACAGATAAACAATGCCTGTAGATAAGCAACTAAAATGCCCATATGCTCCTACAGCTTTTTCACATCCAGATACCACTTCATATGGACTGTTCTCAATACACCTGCATCGGTAACAGAAAATATATGTTTAGGCACAATGACCTGTCTATCTGGTATCCATACCTCTCATACCTTACCTCATTACGATGAACATACCTCATTTGGGGTCTTAAAAAGTTCATGTTCCTCGAAGTTCCTCAAAGTTCCACATTGAAAGACTTTGTCACACATTCAGTGTTAGGAATTTTTTTAAATGAAATCCATGGTAAATAGAAATTAATCATATTAATTCATTAAAGGATCTTCTTTATAAGTAAAATCAGCATATTTTAACCATCCTATGACCTTCCTAGTTGAAGTTGTTAGTAAGCCATTAGTATGTGTTCCACATTTTGCCCATTTGTTCCACATTACGAAGGTGAGTGTTGCTATTTTTGGCGATGGAAGGTTGAGAGCTATGCTGGTATCTAAAACCACTAGATATAATTGTGACTAGCTGAATGGATTAACAATGATATTAATGACATGATATTACTACACAACCACAGTTTTCTTTAAATATTTTTTTTTTTGCAGATTTTTACTCCTACTGATTGGCAGCCATCAGAATCTCTGTGTCTTGGTCAGCAGCCCATTTTTTCCCTATTGGGCAAGAACAAACTAAGAAGGGGTGTCATGCAGACAGCTTTCAGGAGTGTTTATAGTTAATATTTTTTTTCTTTTTCTCCCTGGTGCTACCTAGTATATGCCATCAAGGAGGCACCAGGGAGGGGACTTGCCTCGAAACAACCTTGTACCTCCTCTTGCAGCACAAGCAGCAGTTTCTCCCATCTTACCAGAGAGATTGCACCATCCTGTGTACCTCTGAGTGCACATGAATACACACTACCTTTCCTGGAAGAGGAAAATGAGCTACAGTCCTTTACTAGTCCTCCTCCCTTGCTAGGCTTTTCCAGTACCCTTGCTGCGAATCAAACCCAGCCACCTAGACTGCAGTAAGGCCAATAAACCTATGTGTCATAGTGATAGGCAAATAAAGATGATTTGGGTAATATTTTCATTATATAAAATTAATTAAATTAAAAAGTCACAAAGCATTTTATAGATAAGAAATAAAGTTTTTGAGAGACCAAATAGTCTATTCAGTGGGTAAAGCATATACAATGTGTAGCCAGCAAAAAAAAAGCAACAATCTAAAACCTACATATAAAAAAGGTTTAAGTAAATAACTATCATTCATCTTCTCAGAAAAAGTTAACAATCGAAATGCTTAGTAATTTAAAGTTGTTCCTACTAGGACATTTAGCTTTAAAATAAGTATGCCAAGATCTGCCTAAAGGTGTTGCAAGTAAAACTTTAAAGACGGCCAGTACATTTAACCCCAAGCATGTCCAGACATCAACAACTTTTGAAAAATCTTGCAAATGAGACATAAGGAATGTGTTAAAAAAAAAAGGTGTTAGATTTTACTATTTAAGCATGATTGAAAAACATGCCCTAAAAATACTGAGCAGTGATAAAGAAACCAGGATTATGAAGTGCAACAAATGAGACTAGGTGGTTGTACTAGACACTGTTAATTATACTGAAAATATCAAAGGGTTTTTAAATTTAGCTCAAAACAATAGAAAGGTAGATTTGATAGAAATAAACACAACATATAAAACGAACGGATACATTTTTATCAGTCACGCTTAGTGATGGTGCACTGATGGTGGGTCAGTATACACTTTTCTTAAAGTAGATTTTCCTAAAATAAAGGGTCTGCTTGGCATTCTAAAATACACAAGGACTGGAATTCAGAAACATAGCTTGTGTGTCCCACGTAATGGCAAAATCACAGTCAAAGTAGCACAATGTGTTCTGAAGTTGATTAACAATATAATAGGAGTCATTTAGCCCAACGGTGATGAACTAATAAGGGAATGGTCTGACAAAAAAAATAGGTCATTTAAAAAATTCTATCTTTTTAATTTCTCCAAGTCTTTTGGGTTTCTAATACCATGATGGGAATGGACTCCATTCTTAAGTCAAAGTACAATTCAAGTTCATAAAATTAATGTTGCTTCAGTCTTTGATGTTAGCCAGAAGTGCTCTTTGTGGCACCCACAATATGCCCAGTAATGACCCCTCCGGCAATTCATTTGGAGTCACATGTATCAGTAACATATATAAGTACGATTGTAAATTCTTTTTTATAAGACCTGTTGCTACTACTACTACTGTAACTGTCTGAGTATCCTTCTTCCACATTGCCCTCATTTCTAACTGCAAATCCTGGTATTTCATGACTTTGTGTCTCTCTCTACTTAAGACACTGTAGTCACTAGCTGTAGTGATTTCAATGATAAATGTTACTTTTCTTTTTTCTTGGGCCACTATATCTGGTTTTCTAGCACCTGTCTTTTGAACTGTCGGTAATGGGTGATCCCATGTGATATAAATTTCATCATTTTCTATAATGCTTGTGTTTCATGTTTACAATGTTTTTAGCTACTTCAATACCATAATGTTTGCACAATCCCCAGTGCAACAGTCTTGCCACATTATTATGCTTTTCAGTATACAGTCCTTCTGTCATTAGTATATCACAAGCAGCAACAAGATGTGAAACTGTTTCCAGTTTTGTTTTACAAAACCTACATTTTTCTCTTTCTCCCACATTCCATGGAATTTTTAAACTAACATGTTTGTAGTCCACTATCCTGGGCCACCAGTATTAACCTTAAATTCACCTCTCCTTAACCATTCCTGTTTTTGATCCTAATCAACATAAGGCTGTACAAAAAGTTTTCTATACTTGCAACTGCATTTATGCATTTTTCACATTTATTACCTTCTCATCTGATCCTTCACCTTATATTCTTTCTTTTGATTTTTGGCACATTCAGTTGCTGCCTTTTATCTACTTCTGGTTTGATTTCCATTCCTGCTTGACACTGATATGCTTATATGCTTTTTCCTAAACTAAGCAGGGAAGTCATCTTAGACTTATTCTCCTCATGTTTAAAAACTTTCACTAGGTTTAGGTCTTTTGAGGTCAGTAGATATGTATGCAGTCCCACTATTACACATCTATACATGTAATAAATTTCGAGGTGGCCCATACCTCCTTCAAAATGGGAAATATATAGTCATGGTATACACTGATTTTTATAAATCATTTGATAAGCATGAAGCATCCTTCTTGTTTTCTAGTCCAACTGATCAAATACCTTTTGGGGCCAGTCAATCACTCCAAAAGTGTAAGTCAGGAGAGGAAGAGTAATTGGTTTATAGCTTGGACTATGTTCCTAGATATTAACACTGTTTTCAGTATTAATTTTAGTATTCTAAAATATTCCATACTAAGTTTTATGCATGTGTTCATGTTTTATTGCTGATCCTTCATTGGTTCCCAAATATTTATACACCCCCTCTTGCATAAGTTCTTTAATATCACATTCTTGTCACAAATTGATGTTTTCTTGGTGCTGCAGCTTTCTTGCTTTAAAGGTTGCCATTGTACATTTATCAAGACCAAATGACATTCGTATATCATCTGAAAACATTTTGACCACTTGCATTTGTGCTTTCGGTTCCTCATCTGATGAACTACACAGTTTTAAAATAATCTACACAAAGAAGATGAGAATTCTTTACACATTGTTGCTCTCTGGGAGCCAAATTGTAGCCATAACTTTAAGTATATAACTTAATGGGTTAAGGGCAAGACAAAACAGCAATGGTGACCAAGTCACACTGGAATATCCCCCTTTTAATTTTTTTCACTGGAATAATAATTTGTCCTTTATCATGGCTTAACTGCAAAGAGGTTTGCCACTGTTTCATGGCCACTGTAATGCAGTCGATCAGTGTAGGATGTACCTTATACATTTTTAAGTACTCTTATATATGAATGTGGGATACTATCAAATGCTTTTTTGTAGTCTATCTATGCCATACTTAGATTCTTCCCCTTTTTACAGTTCTCGGTTATGACTTTAACAACAAATGATCCTTTGTTCCATATGACTTTCTTTTGTTACCCTTTTTTTCTATTGCCATGATTGTTTTCTTCTAAATGACTACAAACTCTGTCCGCATCAATTCCAGTGTAGAGTTTATATGTTGTTAGAAGGCAAGTTATTTGTCTATAGCTTTTAGGTTAGCTTGCAGGTTCGCTTTTCAGTAGGAGTGTTGTTTTTTTCCTGGTTCACATATAAATGGTTCATACACATGGTTAAATCTTCATGTAAAGGTGTTAATACTTTTAGCCAGAAGTTAGGTGCTACATCTTAGCCTGGAGTTTTCCAATTAGGAGCTTTTCTTAAATTTGTTTCAATCTCTCCGGCTGTTACTTCATCCCATTTCATATCCTGTACATTTGAACTTCTTATTCTTTTTTTACTTTTTCTATCCATTTAGCAACTTTGTTATGTTCCGCAGGATCTTCATAGATATTTCTCCAAAATGCATCTATTTCTTCTTTTTTGATGGTGTTTCAATAATTCCTTTTCTCTTGTTTCCCAATTCTCTATAAAACTTTGTGGGTCATCAAAAAATTGCTTATTTTGTACTTTTCCTTTATATTTATCTACATATCTTCTAAGTTTTCCTGCCTGTGCTGATATTTTTAGTTTATTGTTTGCGATAGTGTACAATAGATGATCTATTCTGATACTGCGCATTGCTTTTATCATGTCTCTTGTTCTGAGTATTTTTATTAATCTGTTCCCTCTTCTATACTCCTCAAACAGTGGCACTTCTTGTCTTAATTGCTTTAAAGCTGTCTCCATTCAATACTTCCATTATGGCATTTTATTTTTCTCCTTCCTTTCCCTTACTACCCTGTGTTTTTCTGGTAAGACTTTCCCCGGGATTCATGAACCTTGCGCCAGGCGCCCGCATAGCGTTGGCGTTATAATGCCAAATATGGCCGCCGAGCGATTCAGGTATGAATCAATTCCACGTGCACTACCGGCGTGCGCCGGACCTGCGCCGCCCCCGGCGTAGGTATGCTAAACACACTGTGTGCGGTATTGCACCATGCAAATGAAGGCAAATAGCGATCCACGAAGTGGCGCAGGCGTAGCGTAAGGGCACGGCAATGTAAACCAAAAAAAACGGTTTACATTTACCCAAACATGACCAAGGAGTAACGGAAGGCTGTCAACGTCAGGTATCATACAGGTGCAATATGCCAATGGCGAAAGGCACCGAGAATGTCCAAAGAAAACATGCACAAAATGTAAATAATGACATAAATGGTATGTACGCAGAAACCACAGCAGAACCCCGGATATGTGCACAGAAGGTGCAAAGCAATGAAATAATATGACAATGTCCTAAAAGAGCAGTATAATACACATCAGCTGCACAGCCACCACACACCATAGTATGTATGTAAAGCCTCAACCCCAGCGCAAGGGTTGTCAAGGAGTGGCGGCAGTGTTCGGCGCCGTAACCATGTATTAGCAGTCAATGCCATGCAAATGAGGCAGATAATAGTGAATCGCAAAACCGCCGCCGGTGTAAGGATGGAGCAAACGGCGCAGCGGTAGTACACCGAGGAGTGGCCTACACGGAATACATGTCAATCACAGAGGGGTGTGCCACTGTAGGAGGAAGCACATTGGAGGCCAGCAAACATGGGCTGTACAATGCACATCACAGCAGCAGGACCAGCGTGTGAGGAAATAGATGCGCTGAGAGTACATAATGCGCGCACAGATGCATGTGCACGAGGATGACTACGTTCCCCAACCCAGTCATGTGACGGCCTCCCCGTCAACAACCACGGATATAGGAAGGTAATGCGGAGAATATGAGGAAATGCGGAAGCAGTGTAATTGGAGCCGTAATGAGCAATCAACACCAATCAATCCAGGAAGGGCAAACGGCGGCAGCTGACAACTCTGCATGCAGACTCCTGCAAAACGGGAAAGGGGAGGCATAGGAATGCAAAGATAGTAGGGGATGTAGTAGAAATGCAAAGAGCAAAGAACCAAAATAGCACAGGCAAGTACAGAGGTAGGATAACGGCGGCAGACAAAGTGCATCATATGCCATGTGCCTGCAGGATGCACTGCAGGCAATAGTAGGTGCAACGTGCAGAAACAGTAAGGTAAGATGCAAAGCTAAGCCAATGCAGGCAAGTGCAATGTAACACCAAAGGCAACAGCGTTGCAGTTGCAACGGTAAAACACGGAAGATAATCCACAGATACGGTCGCACAGACACACCCAATGACATCACCGGGTGTACAGCACAACAGTATAAAGTGTGAATGCACACAACACACAGCGCGATTTCCCAAACGCCGCACCGTAGGGTGTAAACACACGGGGAACTTTTAATATGTATATGTTGGGTGCCGCCGTGGCCGTGATGCATCGGTATGTGTCAGAGACAGATGGAGTTGCGGAGGAGGGTGCCGACAACTACCGTAGGCCTCAGAGGAGAAGGAGAGTGTTCAGACCAAGGGTGACCTACCAGGGGCTGCAAGACCTGGAGATAGTAGAGCGCTACAGGGTGGACAGGGACACGTTACAGCAAATAGTGGAGCTGTGCCGGCCATGCCTGAGAACAAGAGACAACAGAGGGGAGCCCATCCCAGTGGACACAAAGGTATGTGTGAGCTTGCGAATACTGGCTACAGGTACCTTTCAAAGGCCAACCGGAGATATAATGGGCATCTCACAGGCATCAGCATCCAGGGTACTACACCAGTTCCTGGATGCCATGTTACGACATGCCCATGAGTATATAAACTTTTCCAAATCTCAGGAAGAGTTGGCTAGCAATATGCGCCACTTCCACCGTGTGGCACAATACCTGGAGGTACTGGGTGCGATAGACTGTATGCACATAGAAATCAAGTCACCACCCGGGGAGCAGGGTAGACGCTACATAAACCGCAAGGGATACCCCTCCATCAATTGCCAGGTCATGTGCAATGCGCAGGGCATTATCATGGATGTGTGTGCTGGCAGCCCTGGAAGCTACCACGACTCCCATATCTGGCATGCCTCACAGCTGTATCAGGTATTCGCCAGGGGGGACATCACACAAGGTCACCTTGTGGGGATGCTGGCTATGCACTGGAGCCGTGGATGATGACACCCATCAGAAATGCACACACACACATGCAAGAACGCCATAATGAGGCACACGCACAAACCAGAATAATCATAGAGCGTGTGTTTGGGATGTTGAAATCACGGTTCCGGTGCTTGGATACATCTGGTGGAGCCTTGCAGTACTCTCCAGGCACATGTGCCCACATATTCATAGTATGTTGTATGCTACACAATATGATTCTGCGGAAACAGCTGCTGCAGGGACATAATGGTGTAGGGCCACCAAGCCCGCCACAACTGCCAAGGCAAGCACAGGCACAGAGCGTTCAGCACCAAGAACACACTGTGCCAGCCCCAGTAGGTAGATGGAGGCGTACCCAATATGCCTATGCCCTGGCAAAGAGGGAACGCATAGCACATACTCTGACAGCGTAGGCCCCATGGACTGACACCTCCTTACCTGCACACACAGTGAAATGGACGCCACACAAACATGTCCGCCCGTAATGTGTACCGTATGGGCGGACGTATGTGTGACTCCAACATAGGCACCACCCAAACACTGCACACCCAATAGCCAGCAGAGCATGGAACGCCAACACCTCAACCGCACGCCGGTTCTACAGCAGACGGCGTAGCCGTATGCTGCCACTTTCGGCGCAAGTCGACTACATATGTACTTATGTGCATACACAGATACGGAAATAGATATCATTACACACGTAGAAATATATGTACACATACACAGAAATAAAGTACAACAGGTTAATATGGAGCCCAGGGATGCAAGTTTACAGATAAGTAAGACGCGAAATCTCCACATAGTAAACATAGTGAACGACAACCCGATCATCCGGGAGGGTGGGCAGAGCAGGGAACGCCAGCCATGGAAATGTCAACCTGCATCAATGCATATCCGCGGGTCGGGATGATCGCCAGGCCACGGTACAGTAACGGGATATGTGCGTGTCATATTCATAGGATATGAGTGCGGAGGTACACACCGCCGCCGGCGATGCGGGCAACGTAGGTACTGTGTGCAACCGTCGGTGCGAAAGCGGCAATCATACCTCTCAAGTGTACGTCATTATGAGGAACGTACCTCATTTGGGGTCTAAAACAGTTCATGTTCCTCGAAGTTCCTCAAAGTTCCACATTGAAATAGTCTGTCACACATTCATTGTTAGGAATGTATTTAAATGAAATCCTGGTAAATAGAAATTAATCATATTAATTCATTAAAGGTTCTTCTTCATAAGTAAATCAGCATATTTTAACCATCCTATGACCTTCTTAGCTGAAGTTGTTAGTAAGCCATTAGTATGTGTTCCACATTTTGCCCATTTGTTCCACATTATGAAGGTGTGTGTTCCTCATTTTGGAAATGGAAGGTAGAGAGCTATGGCGGCAATATGTGTATGTGTGAGGTGAGGTTGTCGTGTGTTCCGCTGTGTGTGTGTAATGTGTGTGCCACTGTAAAATGTGTATGTAGGTGACATGTCACAGGCGGAGTGGAATAACATGCGTAGGCATACAGTACAGGAACCATAGGCGTATGTACAGCAGTACCCACAAAGTAGTACTGACAGCTCCTCAGTGGCTAGGCGCGTGGTGATGTAAAACGATGCAAAGCGGAAATGTCCCAGAATGTACCACAGGACCATAGCCAACAGGAGATGCAAAGGACGCATGTACAAACCATGACCGTATGTATGGCGGCCATATGGTAGACTCAACACGACACGTCGGCAACGTTACACAGCATCAGGCATGTACGGCGAAAATACGCATGTGTTATCCCGGCACCGATCGTGGCCACGTACCGTCCCGTAAATACCGCTGTGTGTTCCACGACTGTTAAGTAAGCAAGCGCCACACGAATAGGAGGCAACCGGTAGCATACAGGCCGTCCCAAGTACAGGACCACAATCACCGTAACTATCAGTGACAAAATGCCAATGGATAGTAGGCACGTATGAACATCCGCAGATATATAACCGATGTGAAGGAGGAATACGTGCAGGAAGCACACATGCAGGCGATACCGACACCACACGACATCAACAAAACAAACACTCCCAGAACAACAGACAGGTAACCTGCAGCTCCCCAAGCAGGGATGGAGCACACACACAAGCATATCGTGTATGTATAAATGCAAGACCCACACCCCGTACCCGTCACCCACATCCGCAGATATACCCCATCGCACATATCAAAGGGATACCAGCCGAAACCGTAGCAAAAACATACAGGCAGTCAATGACAGCGGCATACCCGCAACAAGCCGCGTGGGAAACACTAGCAGCAGCTGATGCTTCCCTGCATCCGTTGTGTACAGGAATATAACAGCTATGTTACACATCTAAATGCACAACGCCATCGACAGACGCCGCCAGGACACGGACACCCACATGTCGAACAAAATACCATACCCAACACACACAATCCACGGCTAACACCACAGCGAAATGTACCTGACACCACACATAGCGTATGCAGTCACACAAACATGATACAATACATACCATCCCCACGAAGGTAGTGCAAATAACCAACGCCCACACGAGGAATGAACCATGGCCTAGTTCCGCGCGTAACGTACGAATGGAGGAGGATCACCGGTGATATGCGCATAAGTACACACCGAGGAACAGCTATTGGCGTGATGAACCCACATGCCTCAGGTGACGACGAATATAAGGAAGACTCCCTGGATATTCAAACCGTATGTTCATACCGAACACATAGTGAAGATAAAGCAAGGAGTTAGAAGCAAGTATTGACGAATACAGAACCAAAGCCCGGAAAGGTATGTCGAACCCACGAGATGTACTGGTGTCTAACGCATGATACGTATGACGAATCTGCACTGTATGTGAACGGTGTGTGTAAGTAAAGATACCTGTCCATCAGGCAGAGAGTGGTGAAAGGTGGTTATGTAATGCTAAGCCGCGGAGCATACCAACGACTGTGGACAACGTGTGCACAGCAGTGGGACAACATGTACACAGCCGGGATAACCCAAGGTCCGCCATAGGGATTTCAAACACAGAACAATGCCACCACCCACGCTGATGCTGTCAGTGGATATCCAACAATGAAGTGCCACAGCAGGGGATAGGACATGTATGTATAGTGTCACAGCACACATGTGTATGGGCATATACCGTCGATGTCATATGGAATGTGCGCACGACGTGCACGTATCCCTCGCAGTAGGGGTGACTATGTCAATTATGTGTAATGCAAAGCTGTCATGATGGATATGTTCAGAAATCATAGACAGTATCACAGGCATAGCATGCATGATGGAGGGATGGCCTAATGTTATGTACATAAACAGGATATGTATGGCCTGCACATATGGGACAGAGTAGTAGCAGAATAGGTACCCGAAATGGAGGGAACAGCAAGTAACCATGTCCAAACGTTCTGTAGCAGGTGCAATGTGTGCAACAATGATGTCCGGCAGGGCCGTGTGTAAACACATGTGCAATGTACACAGTAGTGTCACCCCCCCCATGGTAGTGTCCACTGAACAGCAGAGGTGGATGTCAACTGTATGTCTATACAGTACTTCCGCTGTGGTGGTACCATGGGTCTGTGTCACCCTACCAGCAAGGGAGCTATCACATGACCAGTGACACAGTGTGTCCCTGTGGGATGTGCACAGGACCTATGTCCCACAGCACGGTGTGTGTCCAGTCTGCGGAGGTCACACAGATGCCCAGGCTGAGCAATGTGGCATGTGTGCACACATGCAGGAGTGCTCCTTTCACCCTGCCCACTGCAAACGCCATGTAGGAGTACTACATGCATCAGTAATGCGGAGAACATGGCCCATGGCAGAGTAGATGACACCCCTGTGTTAGTGGTATGCAGGTGAGTACAGATGTGTTTCACGACTGTCATTTGCATATGTAAACTGTCTGAGCCGGGTAGACATCACGGCATGACTATACTGAGACATGTAAAGTTGTATCCATTGTGTAAGGTACACCACACATGTGTTATTGTAACACTGCCCGCGTGTACATGTGTGTATGGCACAGGTACAAGGGCACCCAATGTATCAGCTAGACATACAGTCCAGAAATGCGTGGCCCTGCACATGTGTACCCACGCCATAGTGGAATATGGCAACCACAGCACCATGTGGGGCATGTGTGTGTACAGCAACCATGTACAATGTGATATGCATGTATAGGGACAGTATCCATGTGATACACAGTGCATGACTGTCACTATGCAAAGGTGATGTGTATGCACTATGTGTGATGTAACTGATGCAATGATATCTACATGATATATCTGCCACACTGACACCTGTATGGTTGTTAGCAATATGAGTAGGATGAGCTAGAATGCTGCCAGGTATGTAGATGTGGTATATGTAGGCATGGACAATACTCTGTGACAGCATGTAGTGTATGTAAGCAAATAGTGAGCATGAGGGGCCACATGACTGAGGACTGTGCAATGTCACATGTACCTGACATGTTGTAGTTAGCATGATATGCCTGCACCACTGTGTGACCTGTACAGGAGTCACATGGCGTAACATCCTGAGACATAGGGTACAATGTGATGCTGGATGCGTACATTGGCAATACCATAATGTGGAATGGCGCTGAAGGGCAAAGAGCGGATAATGTCTGATTTGTTACCCTCTGTACCACACCAACCACCCATGCAATGGTATGACAGGTGGCCAGCATGTGGATGTGGTGTGCTGTGGCACACAGAAGCCCAACAAGGGTGCCAGTAAAGGCATGGAGGTCGTCAATGAGTGTGTGAAGCATGTATGTGAGGATGTGGCCCAGTGCCATACTGAATGGCCCAGTCATGGGTGTACAAATGCAGCCCCATACGTGCAATGCAGTACCACCCATGTGTAGTGTGATAGATGTGGTAGTGTGGTGGTCAGGGTACACAACGTACATGAACGGGCTAGCAGTCAATGCAGTGTGCTGCTGCAGAGACATGTAACAGCCAGGTTGGCGGGATACAACAACTACGGAGATCGGAGGTGACATTGGGACCGTGTCCTAGGACATAACGTGTGCATGGCAGTACCATGTATGTGTCCACAGGGTTAATACAATGTCCAGCCATGGATTGGAACCCTGTAGTGAGTGAGAGTGTGTATTGTTGGTAGGTACCCCATTGGCAGGCACGATGCCAGCAACATCTGTGTTGGCAATGCCTGCATGAGTGTTGTATGCTGCATTGAATGTGGATGTAGCCAAACAGCAGAGACATACCACCACACTGCGTGAGGGCCCACACTGCAATGTATGGCAGTCATGTGTAGGTAGCTAGCTGTGGAGTATGTGATGCACCATGAGGACACACCATGACTGTCAAGTGACGCACCACACACATGTGAACATAACTACCGTGCAACAGCCTGCACATGTGCCCATACAGCACATGTGCATGGAACAGGAATACCACTGTGGCGTCTGTGAAAAGGCCAGTACCACCATGTCTCTGTGTGGAATAGCATGGTCCCTACCAGTGCGTAAATGTAGCGGAAGTGCACTGTGATATGTGTCGGCATAGTCACGTAGACTGTCCATCGTACGGGTGCCATGCCATCAACTACCTCTGTCAGTGGATGTCGGTAGTACCGGCTGTAGAGCGTATGTACCATGCATGCTGCGATGGTCGTGTGTCTAGGGTGTGGCTAGCAGGGCTGAGAAGCATGGATGTTCAGCAAACAGAGGGGGGATGTCTGTAGGTATAGCACACAGACACATGGAGGTATGGTGCATGCCGAGGGTAGTGTAGGTATGGTATGTGTCGTGTAATGTGTCACCCAGCTATGCGTACTGCATGGCCAAGCATGTGTGGGTACATGGGAGTCCATACTAGGGAAGTGCGTGTTGCTGTCAATACATGGCAGTAGCAACTGTCCCAGGTGCAATGTACAGTATGACAACACGGCCAGCATGTAACCTGTGGTGTACAGTGTATTCACCGTCGCGTGTCACAATGTGTGTAGCGGTCACGAACATGGGTATCTGAACATGGATTACCTATGATGCAATGTGTCTCGGGAATATACAGTATGTGTGTAAATCACTGTGTGGTGTGGGAACCACCCACCCGTGTGTGTTGCAGTCCAGGTATGTGCCTGGGAGGTATGATCTGTGTACAATCTGGACTGGCAGGTGTGCTGTGTAGGGCATGGAGGCAGGTCCCAGGCACTGCAGATAAATGACATGCGTGCCGTACTGTGTGTGCAGTGCTTGTGTACAGCACAGTGGAGGGTGTAAGCATTGTCACACATCACTGCATGCTGTGCCTGCCTGTGACAGCCCTGCCGGAGACAGACATGTGACACTGCTGCACAGGCAGCATAGCATGTGAAGATGTACATGTGGGCTGCACACCTTAGGCAGATGTCCGCAGGTCATGTGTGCCACGGTAGTGTGGTTGAACACGACTGTCAGACTGGACAAACACCACATGCCTGCATAAGTACAGTATGACCATAGTCAACAGTCCCAGTGACAGAGTAGGCCAATGTACAGTATCCCTGCGTGCAGACCACTGGCTACTGGACACCTGGCTAGACACACACCCGGAGGGTTAATTCACCATTGAGCCATCACATGTCCCAGTCCATGTGGCCCGTACAATGTCATCACAGGGTGGTCACAATAGCAGGTGGCAAGGCAGACACGGTGTACCAGGTGATGTGTCATGCGTGCATATGTTGAGTAGCACAGCCGTTCACATGTCTGCAACATACTGGTGCACGATGTATACTGTTACATGATGTATGGAACTGCACTGTCACCCACTACAGGGCCATCTGACACAGGTGTGTTGTGACAGGTGTAACCCATGTTTGCACAGGATACACACTGCTGTTGTAGGCAGCCATGCTGGTGGCTACCAGTGGTACATGCAGTGGTCATACAGACATACCGCACACAGTGTTCATGCAGGAATGTCCATTGTCGTGGACGATGTGCTGCTATGTGAATGTAGGTGTGTGTTGTGAATGTTACACATCCAGATGACACCATCTGGCGCAGTCATGGTCGTCAACACCATTACACACATCCACAGCAGTCAGAACCCAGTCCTGACAATGTGTGTCAGTCACCCTCGTACTGTGTGACATATGTGCACATGGCGGAACACCTCCCACTGTCATCTAAGATGGCTACATGATGGCCGGAATGTGCTGTGGAAATGTACAATGCTGGTAGCCCAATGAAGTACCTGGAATCACACACAGTACGCTATGGCAGCCATGTAAACCATGCACAACAATGACCGCCCAACAGACACAAACAATGCGTTGACACGTGGAACATGTGCACATGACAACCCCAATGAGGTATGTTGCACATATTGATGTACAATTGTCATCTATGGCCATAGCATGGATGCAGACGCACATACCCCACAGGTAGTACCACGTGATGTAGGTAGGGGGGCATTGCTCGTGTACATGTGACAGTAGCTGTACAGACACATGTCCTGCATAGCCATCATGTAGGGGTAGCTGTGGCATGTGACCGCTGGACATGCCCGTACAATTGACCATGTCCCACAGGAGATGTGTTATGTGTGTACCACATGTGATGTGCTGACAACAAGCTGTGACGTGTACGGCTGCCGGTGTACCTGTGTGACATTGTCTGTGATGGGTGCAAAGGCATATAGTATCGTATTGCATGCCCACAAGCCCCACATAGGTGCATAGCCTGAACATACAATACAAGGAGGGTGTGGGATGATAGCAACCCACAGGAGGAGATGGGTACGGATGGCAGCCCACAACCACATGTGCGTGTACGGTGTTCACGTCCATGACACATGAGCATCTGAGAGGCTAGCGTTACAGCTGTACAGGGTTGCATGCATATATGTTCAGCAACATCCCTGTGTGTCCCACCACTGGCCCGTGGACCGATGGACACCAACCAAATGTGCAGATATGATATGTGCACAGCACATCACAGATGCCTACTGTAGAACAGGCTTACCGTGTAGACATGTGCACAGTAGGTCTGCGCCAGCTGCAGTCAAACACGTTATGTGCTGAACCACACCAATAGTCCAGGCCATGCCACAGATGGACGTGCATGCATCTGTGTATGTATGGCTGTGAATGTCTCCGGCATAGCAGTATAGCTGTGTCACCGTTGTGAACAACAATATGAATGGGTTGTATGTGTGAGGGGTGCGTCATACGTGTATGGTCAGATCGACGATACCATCAGTGACCCTGCTATGTGAACATCCCTGTCCCCATACATGGATACCTATGCTGTGCCCAACACCACATTCACAGAGGGAGGGATGGCGGTGTGTAGTGCAGCAGCAGACATGGGGGTGGCAGCAGGCACTGGATGTACACATATGTGGTACCCACATCAGTGCAGGCAACCATCCATGTGCACGGGATAGCGGTGTGTGTCCACATACAGCACTGTGTTGATCAATATCCCAGCACATAGCACCTGCCAGGGTTACAGTGTATGCATGGATGTGTGATACCTGCATGCACCAGACACACCCTCAGCAAGCAGCGTGCAGCCTACCTCGCTTGAGGCCAGTGTCCACACCATGGTGATAGACATGTTGAATGTCCATATACACATAGCAATGACATATGGAATGGACAGCCACCCTGCCAATATCGTCAACCCCAGGTGGATCACAACCCAGTGCCATGTATGTGGCATACCCTGCCATACCATGCAGCCCTGCCCAGCAAGGCTGCATGAGCTATCACAGTCCTACATGGTGCAATGGACAAAAGGCACTCTCACTATCAACCATACACAGCAGTAATGTGGCGGTGATGCACCCTGTGGTGTTACAGGTGCTGTGTGTTGCTCTGGACAATGTGTGTGTACATGCTATGCATGGCCTTTCCTGCTAATGTGTCATGGTTACACATTGTCCTATGTCTATCACATGTGCAACACAGGTGAGCTGTGGCAAGTTGTCCAACACCCGTACAGTGCTGTGTGGATGTACATGGCACAACACATGCATGTGCAGGTGTCCATGTGTATGTGTACAGTGCCACTGCTGACGTTCACAATGGCTACAGATGTGATGTTTACTGACATATACACAGCGTCCAGGTGAACAGTAGCACCGGCGTCACATGGGGACCTATGCCAAGTGATATGGACACAGGTGCAGCCAGGTACACATGTCCACAGCAGGCTAACATCTACATGGTGCGTGTACAGTGTGATGGGGTGGCACACAGATATGATGTGACACCCACTGCTCAATGGTGTGAAGCCAACACATCGGCTGTGTCACTGCCACGATGCCTTTCACAGATTACTGTGCAGATGTTGTACATGTCATAGCAATGTATTTCCAACAGTATGCCAGCACAGCAGTGTAAATGTGACCTGCCACCATCATTATGTCTTACAGATAATGCCACGTTCCCGGCTTCCCGCATTCAGCCGTCAGGAGGATGAGGTGATCATACCATACCTCCATACAAATCACGACATCCTATTCAGTCATGTGCCACAGCAGGCACAGGAACGAGAGGAGATGTGGCAGGAGATGTGCAGGAGGGTGAACAGCCTGGGCGGATACAACCGCAATTACCAGCAGATCCGCAGGCACTGCACAGACCTGATCCGGCATGCAAGACAGCGTGCCGCTGCAATCGCCAGACAACAACGTGGGACAGGTGGTGGGCCACCAACCCAGCCCCCACTCACAGCCACGGAGGAGCTCCTGGCCAGTCTGGGGACACCCACGGAACAACACGCAGAAACCCATGCGTCCATCGTGGAGGTGGGTGTCTCCCGAACTATGAGCTTGGAGCTGCCTGGTAAGTCAGTGTTGCATGTTTGTATGATAAGCGACGTGGGAGTGGGTGTCATAGTACAACACATAATATAGCAATACATGCCAGGTATATGGCCACACAAGATGCATACTACAGTATGCTATGTTGTGTTAGCAGACATGTGCATAGCACATGCTAACTCACAGATGCATGATGTGACATGCACAGTGCTGACCGTGGTGATAGTAATGGATAATGTGTATACCTTTGTGTCATCCCTTTACAGGTACGTCTGGCGTGTCGCAAAGACAAGGGTCTGTTGCAGGTAAGTCTGTTGCTAGTCAAAGGCATGATACGGTGTATTGATATTCCCCATGTGTCCAGGCATGACATGCACACCTGTGTGTGCCCCAGTCACGGTATACAGGTTGCACCACCCGACACACACACCACCCATGTACAGTAGATACAACCGTTAGCGTAGAGTGGCATGACACCACACAACCTATTGGTGTGTTACGTGCATTCAGCTATGCATACAATGGTGTAGGTGTTCCACAATGGCTGCATGTGTAGTATGCATTGGTATGCCTCTGCAGTATGCACACAGTACCACATAGTGAGCTGTGATCTGGCCAGAGCACAGGTGTTACCAATGTGACCTATGCCCCTGCATCGGTTGCACACGTTGTGACATGGCACATGCCATGTCCCATGCACGTGGATGTCTGGCTGCAACATTTTCACACCATGACATGACCTATGCACGACATAGCAGACATCCACACTGTCTGCATATCCGTAGGGAATGTGACACCTTACACTAGTATGGTTGTATGTCACATGGGCCACCACAGGGCCGTGTGCACGATGTCCACCACACACAATTGTCAATGACCCAGACAGACAAGGCCATGGTCGATACCTACAGGCATGTTGCCACACAGTACATCCACGGTGGGTAGTCACCGTTGCACCCTGTACACACATAGTGGGCTCATCACTGTAGTGGACCCCCTGGACATCCGATGTGGTACACCAGTGACATGGAATGCCTCTCCACAGCTACTACAGGTGCCACCAATGTCCACCATATACGTGCTGCTGAGCAGCTGAACTGACTTACAGACATGGCAATGTAATGCGTCCAGGTCACGCATCGCACAGAAACATAACTGTGTCCTGCTACTGTGCAGTGGCACAGTGCCCGCACTCCACACTGTACAGCTATGTACACAGCTCACACCAACCGCACCTGCACAGACATCCCTGTTACCCATACATTGTATCTGTAGACTGTACACATAACACTGCACCGTGACAGCCGTTGTGATGTGGTGCATGCGGTGGGACACCATCGTCACATGTCCACATGATACCGCACATGTTTGCGGTGTACATTACATAGTGTCGGCAGCCATGTGTACTGTCAACTCGCCCGTGGCCACACGGTGTATCACGGTGATGCATGCAAACTACCATGAATGTGTGTACTGCATGCCTACTAAAAGACACCTGCCTGTTGTAGTGTTCCCACCAGGGCAGTGTGCATACTGCCACTATGAATGTCTGGTCTGCATTCACTGGTCTGTGGTGTGTGAATGCTGCATGCCACCTGCATTATCACATGCATGATGTGTGTGTGTGTGTGTGTGTGTGTGTGTGTGTGTGTGTGTGTGTGTGTGTGTGTGTGTGTGTGTCTGTATTGTAACCGACGGTATGTCTTTGTATTGACAGGTGCTGTAGGTGAGTTCCCCTCCTGCGGTCCATCTGATGCTAGTGTCCCCACAGATACTAGTGGTGATGACCATGTGCATGAGGCACAGGCAGGGTCGTCACAGGCAGACACTGTGCCATTGGAGAACATCACACTTACGTCCCTTCATCCCCCACACGGTTCAGATGCCGACACATACCCCAACACCGTTGCCCATAGATGACGGTCAGTCAGCGTCTGTTGGCACCGAGCAGGAATGTGTGGTGGCTGCAGAAGGTGTGGGTACACACGATGTTGCCAGTGTAATGACTGGTGCAGTGCCACGCAGGCATGTGGCAGGTGCTGCTCGTAGGGGGAGCACCGCTAGACATACACCTGCCGTACAGGGTGCAGCAGCTGGTATAACCAGACGCATGTTCCAGACTGTAATGGCGGCGCAGGCACGTGCCGAACGGCAGAACCAGGAAGGGCAGAGGCTGCAGAGGTCTGCAATCCGTTCCTTGAATGACAACATCCAGGCATTGGCGAATGCCCAACAGCATCTTGCCGATGTTCTGGATAGGAGATTGGGTGAGATGGCTGGGATCCTCGACCGAGGCATGGCCATCCGTGAGCGTGAGCTGTCCGTGCAGGAACACCTGGTAGGGGTGAGGCATAGGGCACGTGGGCGTGGGCCAGTAACACCACCTGGTGCAGGTCAGCGTGTGCGTGCCACCTCCCATGCCCACCCACACAGTGCTGGTAGCAGCAGCAGTGCAGCTGCTACTACACCAACCACACCAGGACAGAGCAGGCCACGTGGACGTGGCCCTGGACGGCCCCGGCGTGGGCACGTTTCCAGCGGACATGTGACATCGGAGAGTGGACAGTCCGTACCTCCACCCGGTAGTGCCCGTGCGACCCCAGGCAGGCACGGGTCACGTCGCCGCAGGCGGACACAGTGAGCCGTAACACCTGCACTGTACAGTCTGGGGCTGCCAAGCATACCCCGTGTAGGCATCACAGATGACTGAACTGTGTACACACAAACCCACACACAGCAAACACAACTGTAGGGCTCCACCACATCCACATGCAATCTACACAGTCATGCCCAGTCAATGCACAGGCCCTTACACACACACATGATGTCATCCATTGGTACAGCCCATGCCTGTGGCACATATCACCCTGTGCATATGATGAAGTCTCTGCCGCATAACTGTGAGCTACACCATCAGTGCACGGTTATGCAAACATATTCTGATGCACAGGGTGGACAAGATAGTGAGAGGTGTATGTGATACCTGTGTCCGCATAGTACGTGATGTGTATGTTGTGGTGTGTGTGTATGGCTGGTGACAGGTGTGTATGTGATGTGGGTTGTGCACTGACATCATGCAGCAGACATACCATGCAGGGCAGGTGCAGCATTCATTGATCTGTGTACACAGTATGCGTGGTGGTTACATGTGTAGCACCATGTTGGTTCAGTTAACCCGTATGACAATGATGGTGTACTTGCATGTGCCTACTGGGAGCACTGTAATTAGTTCCCCACGTGTAGTCGTGGGGTACCCACAGGCATGTCTGGCAACATCAGCATAGCACAGGTACCCGCAACCGGCATGGACCCCTACATAGGTACATAGGCGCACATGTACATACCAGGCTATGTGCCCTACGACATGTGTGGACCTAGCATGACTGTGTGTGGCTGCTAACACCCCTTAGGATGGGGATGCCACATCCATCAGTCCCCAGTCCCTCGTCCAGCACTGACACACAGATGATGCCTGGCGCATAACTATGTTCACACATCCACACGTCATTATTACTCCTGGACGAAGGCAGTCAGGGCCTTTCCTTCACATGGGCTGGCACTCCTCTCCGTGTTGTAGGGGGTCTCCGGCCGTTGACCCTGTTCCCCCAGCACGTCCCACTCATCTTTGTGGTGAGGTGTCTGACAGTCGCTTCTGTGCCCGTGTTTGCCTGGAGCCTAGGAGGTGGAATATGCCCATGTCACCCAGGTCAGACATGGCCGTGTATGCCAGGCACAGATCACCACAGAGCAGATGTGCTGGGAAGGTTTACAGCCGGAGTCCCCTTGGTCGTGCAGCTTGTGACACATGTCCTAGCACCATCATCCCCGCCTTGTGGAACGTTTGTGGTCCTTCCGAGTGCTGCAGGCATCAGGTTAGCTACAGGCCAGATGTGCCATTGTACGCAGTCATTGCTCTGGTGTGTGATGTGTACAGGGGTACAATGAACACCCCTGATGTGGATGCGATTCCTTCCAGACCAGGTGGCCACAGTGGAATGTCTTCACACCCACATTGCCATTGTGTGTGTTGACAGAGGTTACCGACAGGTGTGGTAGCCATTTCCATGAACATGTCCACCATCTTGAATGGCTTACCACCTACATGTTACATTGGGCCGAACATGTCCTTCACACTGGGTAGGTCTGCACCTTCTCTGGCATGTAGCAGCAGGCCATGGCTCTGGCACCAGTTATCCATGTCTATGACGCCCTAGGTGGATGTCCGTGTCACATGGGGTGTTGGGTATGGTGGCTGGTGTGTAGTCATCTGCATACTTTGTCTGCCACAATCCCCCTATGATTGCATGCACATTGGAAGGTCGAATGCCGTATGGCAGGGGGCCCAGGACTGAGCCCTGTGGGCCTCCACTGGAGACCAGATATGAGTCTGACACGGCACCAGGAACACCAACCCTGTGTGGTGTGACCTCCAACCTTTCTGAGAACCATCGGGTGACATATGTCCCCACATGTATGCTGGCGAGCCTTTCCATGAGTCCCATGTGGAGTGTGCTCTGAACGCTCCCACCAGGTCATGGTACTGTGTGCAAACCCGTATCCCCATCAATGGCCTTGGTGACCACTCCAGACAGGACGAGCAGGTTCGGGAGGCAGGATCCGCCCTTGACTATGTTGTTGTGGGTATGTTCCGGTATTGGCTGTACACCGCTGTCTGTATCCATGGGCACCTGTATGGACCTCCCCACAGCTTTGCAGACAAGGCTTGTCAAGCTGATAGGGTGTGGCTGTCTACAGTCCAGAAGAGCACTACCCTGGCATAGTGGGACCACAGATGCCATATGCCATCCATCAGGGACATAGCCCATAGTAAGGCTAACATGACACAGTGGCCGCATGTGTGGGTCGAGGGCCTCAATGAGGATGGGTAGCACACAGCCAGGGACACCATCGGTGCCCATTGGTGCTGTGTCAACCGCCATAGAGATATGGGATCACTCCAGGCCATATGAGATGTTTCGGAGGCTACACTCTGGTGGGATGGATATGTCCCCTCTTGGGGGGTGGATGTATGCATGGAACATGTCCGCTGGTTTGTTGACAATGTCTGTGGGTGCAGTGACCGTTGTACCATTCTGGACCATTTCCGGCCATGTCTGTGCGCCCCAACCATGTCCTTACCACAGTTAGGGAAGGCCCTATGGTTGTCTCATGTGCCCTCTGCAGTACCACTCCCACAAGCGGCCGTGGATGATTGTATGTGTGGCCGTATGGTGACGCCGGTATGAATGGGAGATGGTTTCCTGGTACTGACATTGCTCTGTCATGTATTAGCTCCAACAGTTGATGTACAGCTTGTCAGTGGCTGGGGTCCACCACACCATGTGCCTACCTGTGGTGGACAAGGTCCTGATGTTATCATGTTCGCCTGGTGCAGACATGCATGGGGGTGCTCAGAGAAGGCATTCGTAAGGCGGTTGGCAGTGTGGCCCGTGTTCAACACTGGCATGGAGGACTTGTAGGGTACCACACCGGTCATATGATGTGTGTGGTTTGTTGTGGAGAGGTCATCACTTATGTCCCCCTTGCCAGTGTTGGGTGCAGGATGTGGATGACCAGTGGATCCACTATATGGTCTGGCATCACCATTGAGGGCTGTACATCCTGTGTGGGGCATATCCTCACCATGTGTGATGGGCAGAACTGTTAGACATCCCCCCCTAGTGTGTATGGTGCATGGCTGTTTAACAGTGGCCAGGTGTGAGAACACCTGGGACCGGTGGCGTAGGGTGTTGTGCCATGGGTAATGTTCCCAGTCTATGTATGGGTGGTTGATGTCACCCAATACGGTGCTGTTGTGAGAGCATGCACACTCACCAGTGTCCTCAGGACGTCTGTGCAGGTATCCTGTGTTTGGGAGGGTGGTCTGTAGCATGCAACAAACTGTAGGCCAGTCCTACCCATGGTTAATTGCACCTGGATATTCCCCGCTGCAACGGCCACGTCTGTGGCATGGCCGGGTTGCTGTTGTGTGGCTGGACACACACGACGGTCCATATTCTGCCACCCATGCCGTCGCACCATGTGTATGCATGTCTGCTCTGTGCCGAGTCTAAGTGTCTGAGCATGCCCAGTAGGCAGCTGTGTAGAAAGGCACACAGCACAGTGCACACCGCCCGACTGCAGTTATACCCCGGGTGCATGCCTGTATCCCCTTCGCAACGGCCACGTCTGTGGCATGGCCAGGTTGCTGTTGTGTGGCTGGACACACACGACGGTCCATATTCTGCCACCCATGCCGTCGCACCATGTGTATGCATGTCTGCTCTGTGCCGAGTCTAAGTGTCTGAGCATGCCCAGTAGGCAGCTGTGTAGATAGACACACAGCACAGTGCATACCGCGCCCGACTGCAATTATACCCCGGGTGCATGCCTGTATCCCCTTTGCAACCGCTAGGTGTGGGAGGCATGGCCAGTACACCCGGCGGGGGTACACACGACAGTCGTCACCGATGTCTGCTACTATGCGTGTAGCCATGGCCAATGGCATCCTGCATAGATATGGTGACCATCCAGGTGACACATGTGTGGCTGTCATGCCACATTGGCTGCCTACATCCTGCACGCCGGATGCCCTCTCATAGGGTGAACTGTCATGCGGTGCATCCCGTATTCCTGTCGTGATGTACTGATCAGTAGTTACTTGGTATTCCCGACTGCAGCACTAACGTGTTACTGTACGCGACCTTGGGATGGTAACAGGCTGCGTGACTGCGCACTCTGACTTAATTCCCGATCGGGCGCATTGCCTCTGCAGATGATACCACCCACCTAGGAGTATGCCTCCTGACAGCGCTGTGCTCAGTAAACCCGGTAGCGCGTTCTGTAAATGCTTCATACTGTAGTGAGTTCATGTAGATAGGCGTAGGTTCGACACCTTGTGTGTGTGTGTGTGTGTGTGTGTGTGTGTGTGTGTGTGTGTGTGTGTGTGTGTGTGTGTGTTTCCAGCTGCCTCTGCGGATAAACATGCTTTTATACGCTTCGCAACACATACCTTGGCTATTGCCAGCTATTGTCTTGCGGGTGATGTCACCAGCCTAGAAGTATGCCTCTGACAGCGCAGTGCTCAGTAAACTCGGTAGCGCGTTCTGTAAATGCTTCATACTGTAGTGAGTTCATGTAGATAGGCGTAGGTTCGACTCCCGGCCCTTCCGTGTGTGTGTGTGTGTGTGTGTGTGTGTGTGTGTGTGTTTCCAGCTGCCTCTGCGGATAAACATGCTTTTAGACGCTTCGCAACACATACCTTGGCTATTGCCAGCTATTGTCTTGCGGGTGATGTCACCAGCCTAGAAGTATGCCTCTGACAGCGCAGTGCTCAGTAAACTCGGTAGCGTTCTGTAAATGCTTCATACTGTAGTGAGTTCATGTAGATAGGCGTAGGTTCGACTCCCGGCCCTTCCGTGTGTGTGTGTGTGTGTGTGTGTGTGTGTGTGTGTGTGTGTGTTTCCAGCTGCCTCTGCGGATAAACATGCTTTTAGATGCTTCGCAACACATACCTTGGCTATTGCCAGCTATTGTCTTGCGGGTGATGTCACCAGCCTAGAAGTATGCCTCTGACAGCGCAGTGCTCAGTAAACTCGGTAGCGTTCTGTAAATGCTTCATACTGTAGTGAGTTCATGTAGATAGGCGTAGGTTCGACTCCCGGCCCTTCCGTGTGTGTGTGTGTGTGTGTGTGTGTGTTTCCAGCTGCCTCTGCGGATGAACATGCTTTTAGACGCTTCGCAACACATACCTTGGCTATTGCCAGCTATTGTCTTGCGGGTGATGTCACCAGCCTAGAAGTATGCCTCTGACAGCGCAGTGCTCAGTAAACTCGGTAGCGCGTTCTGTAAATGCTTCATACTGTAGTGAGTTCATGTAGATAGGCGTAGGTTCGACTCCCGGCCCTTCCGTGTGTGTGTGTGTGTGTGTGTGTGTGTGTGTGTGTGTGTTTCCAGCTGCCTCTGCGGATGAACATGCTTTTAGACGCTTCGCAACACATACCTTGCCTACCAGCGGCCATTCCTGTACGGTTGTTGCCACCCACCTGTACATGTGCCTCTGCTGGTGGTGTGCTCGGTGGTCCACGTAGCGCATACCATACCTGTGTTGTACGTTTGTGCGGTTGGGTATGTGGGGGTGTGGTCAATCACCATGCGTGCCACATGTGTGTGTGTGTCCAAGCTCCCAGCTGCATGGGTTCATACGGTATGGCTTTGAGGTTTACGCAGAACACCCATATCCTGGCGCCATCCTTGTGTTTGTGGATGGCGGGACGCAGCTCGTGTACTGCTTGTGTGCTTGTTCTGGTCGGCGACCTCCGTAGCGTGTTCTCCACGTGCACCCTACTATGGTGTGGTGGGGTGCTGCTGTGTACATTACACTCACGGGCCTGCCGGATGTGTCCGTCTGTATCTCTTTCTTTGTATATCTATGTACCTATGTTGTGGCCGTACCGCTGCTCTACCATGGACAGCTGTCTTCCCCATGTATCGCATATTTGCACGGCTGACACATATAACTGTGGTACGTTGCATATCCACACATTGTCCATGCACCGTCCGTATTCCAGAACACCTCATAGACATCTGCTGGATTACATGGCAGACAGCTATCCTTGCTGTCCTGACACTTTACCCATACACGACATACACCTTGTGTGTACTTGCCTATTTATGGTGTGTGTATGTCTAAGTGTGCTGTATGCATGGCCGTGTGTGTCCCGCTATAGCCATGTGTGCAGCTGTCGCCACTATGGGTATCCTTGTGGACCGCTGTTACATGTGCACGTCTGCACATACCTGCAGACTGTACTACCCTCTGACGGCAGCGGCCTTAGATCGGCCGGTGCCCTAGGCTGTGGGGCTACATGGCGCATGCCACCACAACACATGGTGCACCCATCTTGGTATACCTACGTGACACGCCTACTAGACAGGTGGCCCTACTAGAGCGGCGGCCTGGGCAGCCGCAGGATTGGCGTATGCCTACGGCCGGCTATGGGCACATCACAAGGCATACGTCTACAGTCGGTGTTTTACGACGTCTAGATTATAACACCACAGGAGGGACCTCCTCAGCTATGCTGAAGAATGCGGATGTAGATAGATTAGTAGGTGGAGGGTTGGCCACACACCAGGGCTGACCGATGGATAACTGCTGAGGCATCCTTTGAGAAGCAGGTGGAGCAAACACCCGTAACGGGAATGTAGTGTAGATACAGATGTAGGGTTAACATACATTTGTCCACTCTGTCAGTTCTGTACCGTTGTATTACAGTGATATGCTATGCATATCTTCCATATACATTGTTAGGTCTTTGATTGTTGAGGAGTCGGCATAGTACAATATCATGTAATACGTGTGTTCATAGGATGCTTTCTGAGATGTTGACATGTGTGTGTGTCGTTAGCAGTGCGTCTGTGCTTTCTATGCTGTGGCTACATGTTCATTGTTCGCATAGAAAGTGACAAATGGAAGTGTAAGGGTGGATATTTAAAGCCTGGATGCTTCCATGTTATGTGTAAGTCTCACGGGCCTACGGGTGATAGCGCATACATGTCTATGAAGAACCTTTGGATACCATATGTGACCTGTCGTGGACGAAATGTTTACGTTGACTGTTCCATCTACCTATGTGTGACATGGTTTGTGGCCATAGGGTGCCAGCGAGTCTTTATTGTTGATTAGGTGTTTTCCATGGTCAATTGACATCAATCCTATTAATTCACTGAAGGATGTCTTTCATTGGTGGGAACGCCATAGTTCGACCATCGTATGTCTTTCCCAGCTGACGTTGATATTGTGCCATTGGTATGGTTCCACAGGTCACCCATCTGTTCCGCTGTATGGAAGCGTGTGATCCCCATTTATGTGCTGGCAGATTGAGTGCTGTATACCAGTATCTGCCCAGCGGTCTGGCTTTGTATGGGGAGTGTCTACTGTAGTCCCTATCTGTATTTCCTGGGTTATGCCTTGTAACAGCTGTGGGATTCCCCCAGGTTTGCAGCTATGGGTGCCATCTTGGCCGACGCTTGTCCATCCATGGGAACTGCCTACTGGACACTAGTATAGGGCTGTACACATTACACAGCTGCATTCTGCATTTTCCGTGGATGATTGGCATTATTAGTGCGGAGTAACGATATGCCATGCCCACGCCCCTCACATGGGCGGGACAACGAATCATCTGCCAATCCACACCGAGACCCATTTTGCATACCCACGATCCCATGTCTGCAACCCTCGACAGTACCCATTGCACATCCTTCATGTGTGCGGAATGGGATGTGAACGCACGTCTATGGACGCAGCAACCTGGGGAGTCCTATTCATATGTCCTGCATTTCATGGACACTTGTCATCAACCTTGAACACGTTGGTGGTGCATATATGTAGCTGTGCCGTGGTCACGATTGTCACTTCATCTGGGTCTCCCGATCGCAGCAGGTTGACATTTCGTACGGATAAATTTTGGGTCCTACAATGGACACCAATATGCATATGTAAAGTGTAGAATGTATTGGACTGTGTCCATCTGGCCAGTGGGTTTGATTGCTGCTGTATGTTCAGCAATCACGAATGTCTGTTTGAGTACCCATATTATGTAGTGCTACGTAAACCGGTTTTTCCGCCACTGAACACAATTGGTGTAATTCCAATATTGCAGGCTAACAATTGCTTTAACTGATCCGCAGATTCCACATTGGGACATTCCCGCCTCTGTAGTGTGGAAGTAACACGGACGAAACGTGGATCCTATTAATTCCTTGAAGGATGGTCTTTCTATGTGGCTACGCCATAGATTCAACATCCCATAACCTTCCTAGTTGACGTTGTTGGTGTGCCATTAGTATGTGTTCCGCAGGTCGCCCATTTGTTCCGCGGAATGGAAGCGTGTGATCCCCATTCTCTTGCTGCCGGATTGGGTGCTGTGTACGCCGGTATTCGCAAGGCGGTCTGGCTTTGTATGGGGTGTGTCTACTGTAGTCCCATCTGTATTTAGGGTTGCCACCTTTTCAAATGGCCAAAGTGGGACATTTTTGGTACAAACATCAGATTTTACAGGCTAACACATACCCACGGTCAGTACAAAGGATAGAACTTAACTCTTTTGCCTAAATAAAAGCTTAGTCTTGTAGCATTTTAGTTGCTTATTCTGTTTCTTATAATAGTTAGGTATTTTAGATACAGAATAACTGTTTTATGCAACTATTACATAAAATATAGGAAATAATTTTGTCCTAAACTCTCAGGACATTTGCCATATTTACAATCTTTTGTCAGGACACAACTGCCCAAAGAGGGACTGTCCCTCGCAAAGTGGGACAGGTGTTAACCCTATCTGTATTCCCTGTGTTATGCCTTACTACAGCTGTGGGATTCCACCAAGTTTGTAGCTGTGGGTGCCATCTTGGCCGTACGTTTGTCCATCCATGGGAACTGCCTAATGGACATTGGTATAGGGCTGGACACATTTCACAGCTACATTCTGCATTCTCCGGTGGGTGATTTGCATTCTTAGTGCGGAGTAACGCATATGCCATGCCCACGTCCCTCACACGGGGCGGGACAACGAATCATCTGCCAATCCACACCGAGACCCAGTTTTGCATACCCACGATCCCATGTCTGCAACCCTCGACAGTACCCATTGCACATCCTTCATGTGTGCGGGAATGGGATGTGAACGCACGTCTATGGACACGGCGACCTGGGGAGTCCTATTCATATATCCTGCATTTCATGGACACTTGTCATCACCCTTGAACACGCTTGTGGTGCATATATCTACCTGTGCCGTAGTCACGGCTGTCACCTCTTCTGGGTCGCACGATCGCAGCCTGTTGCCAACACCTAAGGACAAATTTTTGGGTCCTACAATGGACACCGATGTGCATATGTAAAGTGTAGAACATGTTGGACTGTGTCCATTCGACCAGTGGTTTTGACTGCCGCTGTATGTTCCCCAGTCGCGGATGTCTGTTTGCCTACCCATATTATGTAGTGCTACGGAACCCGTGTCCTTCCACAATTAACCCATATGGTGTTACTGTAGTCCTGCAGGTTGGCAACTGCTTTAAGTAATCCTCAGAGGTCCCATTGTGAACTATCCGCCACTGTATTGTCATTATAACACAGCCGGTACATGTAGAACCTATTTATTCATGACAGGATGTTCTTTATGGGTGGGAACGCCATACTTTAACCATGCTATGACCTTCCTAGTTGACGTTGTTGGTGTGCCATTAATATGTGTTCCACAGGTCGCCCGTATGTTCCGCGGAGTGGAAGCGGGTGATCCCCATATACTTGCTAGCAGCTTGGTTGCTGTGTACGCCGGGATTCGCACGGCAGGATGGATTTCTATGGGGTGTGTCTACTGTTGTTTCCATCTGTATTTCCTGTGTTATGCCTTACTACAGCTGTGTGATTCCACCAGGTTTGCTATTATGGGTGCCATCTTGGCCGTACGTTTGTCCATCCTTGGGAAATGCCTACTGGACACTGGTGTACGGCTGTACCCATTTCACACCTGCATGTAGCATTCTCCGGTGGATGATTGTCATTATTGGTGGGGGGTAAGCCATGTTCTGTACCCACATCCCTCCCACGGGGCGGGACAATGGATCATCTGCCAATCATCTCCGACACCCATTTCTGCATACCCAAGATCCCATGGCTGCAACCCTCGACAGTACCCATTGCAAATCCTCCATGTGTGCGGGAATGGGATGTGGACGCACATCTGTGGACTCGACAATCTGTGGATTTCTGTGCATATGTCCCGCATTTCATGGACAGTTGTCATCAACCTTGAACACGCTGGCGGTGCATATCTGCAGCTGTGCCGTAGTCACGGCTGTAGTTCATCTGGGTCTCCCAATCGCAGCCGGTTGCCATTGCAAAAGGATAAATTTTTGGGTCCTACAATGGACACAAATGTGCATATGTAAAATGTAGAACATGTTGGACTGTGTCCATCTGGCCAGTGGTTGTGACCGCTGCTGTATGTTCCCCAATCGCGGATGTGTGTTTGACTACACATATTATGTTGTGCTACGAAACCCATGTTCTACTACGATTAACCCAAATGGTATTGATGTAATGCTGCAGGTTGGCAACTGCTTTAAGTAATCCTCAAAAGGCCCAGTAGGACATATACGCCACTGTATTGTCAATATAACACAGCCAGAACATGTATACCCTATTTATTCATTGAAGGATGTTCGTTATATGCGGGAACGCCAGTGTTGAAACATCCTATGACCTTCCTAGTTGAAGTTGTTAGTGTGCCATTAGTATGTGTTCCACAGGTCGCCCATTTGTTCCGCAGTATGGAAGCGAGTGATCCTCATGTTGTTGCTGGCAGATCGAGTGCTGTGTACGCCGGTATTCGCACGGCGGTCTGACTTTGTATGGGGAGTGTCTACTGTAGTCCCTATCTGTATTTCCTGTGTTATGCCTTACTGCAGCTGTGTAATTCCATCAGGTTTCCAGTTATAGGTGCCATCTTGGTCGTACACTTGTCCATCCATGGGAATTGCCTACTGGACACTGATATAGGGCTGTACACATTTCACACCTGCTTTTAGCATTATCCGTGGATGCTTTGCATCATTAGTGGGGAGTAAGGCACGTGCTATACCCACATCCCTCCCACGGGGCGGGACAACGGATTATCTGCCAAACAACACCGAGCCCCATTTTTGCATACCCAGGATCCCATGGCTGCAACCCTCCACGGTACCCATTACACATCCTTCATGTGCGGGACTGGGATGTGGACGCACTTCTATGGACACGACAATCTGGGGATTTCTGTTCATATGTCCTGCATTTCATGGACAGTTGTCATCAACCTTAAACACGCTGGTGGTGCATATGTCTAGCTGTGCCGTAGTCACGGCTGTCACTCTGTCTGGTCGATCGCAGCTGGTCGATATTGCGAATGGATCAATTTTTGGAGTCCTACAATGGACACCGATGTGCATATGTAAAGTGTAGAACGTGTTGGACTGTCACCATCTGGCCAGTGGTTTTGACTGCTGCTGTATGTTCCCCAATCGCGGATGTCTGTTTGACTACCCATATTATGTATTACTTGGCCTATCTATGTCCACGTGCCAGTAAGCGGAAATACAGCAAACCTTGAGTCCTGGTCATCTTCATAAAAGACATTATTGCATATATATCAGGCCAAAACAGACAATGACAAAAGATACACTCCACAGTCAAAAGATACTGAGCTCTTTCACCCACTAACATGGGGCATCGTCGGAGTACGAAATACATTAGATAGTCGTCCCTTATACACTTCCTTCAGAGTCAGTTTAAAGTCAATTAATCAATAAACCTGCTCATAGTTAAGTGGACAGTGCTCCAAGTCTTGATGATAACGTGACATATACAAATCAGTGTTGCATACATTACTTAATGGAAACAATAATACAACAACAATGTGTTAATATAACTACAATATTGGTCAATACAATCAGTATATTGAAACATAGTTGATAATTGTTGTGAGTAAACCTTAGAATGTAGTGTTCTGCTCATGATTTTGTATATCAATGTGTATAATTGTTGCATTACGATTCCAAAGCATGGAATCAATGATTACAATTTAAGCATATTTTGTATAAATATGAATGTAAATGAGTCACAATGTTACATATGAATATGACTGTATTATAACTATATCAATATGACATGGAATAAACTGTAGTTGTTTACATCTTGTTTTCAAGTGACAAATCTATGTCCATGCGTCATATATACGGGCCGTCGGACTGCTGTGTGTAGATATATACATGTGAACCCCTCGTTTCATACCTTTCTTTGTTACTGTCTGTGGATTACCTGTGTACACACATCAATTACCATGCCATACCTTTCCACTGTACAGGTTCTGGCATGGTGTATGGCTGGTTGGCCCTTAATCTTGCTGTGTGTTACATTAACCAGTGTCTATCTGGCAATTCGCTGGCGTGTCGTGTGTGACCTTCTTGCTACTTTAGGGACCTGATCCCATAATTGTGAAGTGCTTCCACTGGCCATATATCTGTCTGTCGTCTGGGATCTGTGTGTAACCAGTCCTTTCAGGACACTTTCTATTGTTGTTCTTCTTTGGTTACATATATGAGTACTTTGGTATGTTGTGCTATTATTGTGTGTGGAGCATTTCTCCACGGGCCTCTGCTGACACTGGACATATATCCAGCTAGCCTAGCCCGGTCAACAGGTGTGAGCCAACTGAACGCAATTCGTACGGGGGCACCTTCTGACAAGTGGGTCGGGTTACTGATGCATAACCGTCATCAATCCATACTACTAACACATACGTTATTCTATCCACAGTCTATGTTTGTCTCATCACATAGCGTGTGTTTCTCACTATTTCTAACGGTACTTTACATGACATTGCCCGATTCCATACTTTCAGAGGCTAACATTTGTGAGACATGTCTGGTTAACGTGGAGGACACATCCTTAACCTTCCCTGCTTCGAGTGGATCACACACACACACACACTTGCATTTCTTAATTGTGGGCTACGCACAGGCGCACATGCATATCCGTATTCTGTTTATATATGTTTACTGGGTCTGTGTGGTTATGTGGTCTGTGTTAGTTGTGGCTATTCCGGTAACATATCTCTGATCCGGTTGACGGACGTGTGCAGAACGACTTACACCTTTATACATGTAACAGTCTTTGCAGCATGGACGCATTACGCTCACATTTATATGTTCTATAGTCGTAATTCAAACGGGACTGCATTCACGTTTGCCGGTTACTGTGACCACTACACGTTAGCTGTTCGGTCTCATTAATATGCATACCCATGGTACTTAGCTACATTTACATATCCCCCCAACACCACCCCCCGCACTCACGCACGTCACAGGCATCCATTCTCCTGCTGGGAAAGGTGCGGTACTACATGTTAAACATTCCTTATTCCCTCCCGCTCATGGCCCAGGATGCATATGTCGTGACCGCAGGGATGTTCAGATCACAGGGCTTATATCCCCTACGCATACAGGCCTTCGATTGTCAGGGTGTTCCTGTGGTGCTTTGGGTTTGGGCTTGTCCGCCCAGTGTACGGAACTGCCCTGACCGTGTACGAATGTTAGATGAGTCACATGGGCACGGTTTGTCCGTGTCTATGATACCATGTCCCCCCCCCAAACCTTCTAAAGGAATATTTACTTTACCACATTGTGAATCTTTACATTTCATTGCTATATTGTACAGTAGTCATAATCATAGGGTTTATCTCTATATATTATGGTTCATTTATATTACTAGGTGTCTCTAGTTCTTGTAATATATTGGCACAATCCCTAGAACATATATATGTAGCTTATACACTCAGACATTTGGAAAACATTATGTTGGTTCTTCTGTCATATATATACATATATTTTTATTTTTCTATGAAGAATATACTTTTTGAAGCAATGTCGGATTTACTCACTGTGTGGAATCTGTAACCCAAGAAAGGTTTCTTAGCTTGTTTGCCTTTAAGGCATTTAATTAATACTTAGCACATCTAATTTACTGACCGATTAAGGGTTTTAAATGTAGTAGGTTGGACTGCATTGTATGTATTCTGAAGAAGTCTGCTTATGAAGCAGACAATAAGCGCTTCAATATACTATGGTGACTGCATTTAATTCCTGGTGGCCTCTGAGTGGTCACTGACCGTTTCTACAGTACCTCATTTTTGCTTTGGACTTTCTCAGCTGTTTCTCTGTGTTTTTTGTATGGGGAATGTCAAGTGTAGTCCCTATGTGTATTACCTGTGTAATGCCTTGCTGCGGCAGTGTAATTCCACCGGGTTTGCAGTTATGGGTGCCATCTTGGTCGTACGCTTATCCATCCATGTGAATTGCCTACTGGACACTGGTATAGGGCTGTACACATTTCACACCTGCATTTAGCATTCTCCGGTGGATGCTTTGCATTATTAGTGGGGAGTAAGGCAGGTGCTACGCCCACATCCCTCCCACGGGGAGGGACAAAGGATTACCTGCCAAACGACACCGAACCCTATGTCTACATACCCAGGATCCCTTGACTGCAACAGTCGACAGTACCCATTACACATCCTTCATGTGTGGGGACTGTGATGTGGACGCACTTCTATGGACTCGGAACCCTGGGGATTTCTGTGCATATGTGCTGCATTTCATGGACAGCTATCATCAACATTGAACACGCTTGCGGTGCATATGTGTAGCTGTGACGTGGTCACGACAATCGTTTGACGTGGGTGATGACGGAGTCTGGCACGCATTCTGCACGTGAAATTTTTGGGTCCTACAATGGACACCAATGTGCATATGTAAAGTGTAGAGCTTGTCGGACTGTGTCCGTGTGGTCAGTGGGTTTGACTGCTGCTGTGTGTTCACCAATCGCGGATGTCTGCTTGACTACCCATAGTGTGTAGTGCTACGGAAACCATGTTTTCCGAGACCGGAACCAAATGGTGTACATCCAATGTTGCAGGTTAACAACCGCTTTAATCAATCCCCAGAGGTCCCGGTTGGGAAGTATCGCCACTTCATTGTCAGAACGACACCTCCAGACTAGTTAAATCACGGGCACTTTAGCCCGGTCTTACCGGCCATTTGCAAGTGTAATTAGCAGACACGTGTCAATACATGTCTGATAATACATATTGTCATGCCGACATTAATCTATGTTATTTGGACAATGGCTTCTGCTATTGACATCCGTTGCTGTGGGTGTTGCCGGTTACCATACACATGGCTTTCTCAAAGGCAGAATTCACAATTCTGAACACTACTGTGGTCTCCTTTAAGGACCCTGAGCCAGTGGTCAACAGTACTGCAGCCACTGCATCACTTACATATGCCGTCTACCGGTACCTACAGGACTGCATGGATCAGGCATTCCCTTACCCAACTGTGGTTCATTGTACCAATGCCAAGCATCCAGTGTGGTGTACCCCAGCCATACACAAGCTGTACAACAAGAGGAGGTGGCTACTACAAGGTGTAGCAGACACCTTGTGAGGTATGACACCCTTGGTCATTATATGTGTGGAGCTACAGGCTGTCATAACATGGTCCGGGGCACGTTCCACAGATATATCTACATGGACCTGGCTGACAATCATACAGCCTTCATTTGCTATGCTGGACACCTGGGAGGTCACTCCCACATATGCTCTGACTGGGTTCACGATGATGTTGAGTTTACTCAACATACACACATTGCCAAAATACGGGCTGACAGGTTAGGTGGGAGCATCTCCACACCCTCCCCCCCACATGATGTGATGTCTGTACTGGCGGTTTGTGGTCCCCAAATGTTCTGTGACGCACGGGTGGGACATGCTCTCTCCAGGGTAGTGAACATAGCATCCATGGGACCAGCTGGTGACCCGACTGTGTACTCCATGATCTCATTGAGGAATTAGACCCACAGTTAGGACAGCTGTTGCTTTGTAGCCTCACCTCGGGTAACGTACCCGGGTTGTGTTGCACGGCGACTGTGGTCCCACGTCACAGGGCCAATGCCTCCACTGACCCTGGTTATTACTGTCCCATTACCATGAGGAGACCTATCTGCAAAGACATGGGAAGGGATCATACTGCGGCACGTAGATGACGGCATAGGGGACCTGCATACTTTGCATCCAACACTGTTTGGCTTGGTCAGGGGCGGTTCATGCGTTTAAAGCATGGTTGATGTTTTCGCGACAGTCACCGAGGCCATTGATGGGGGTCTTGCAGTCCATACAGCCTACCTCGACCTGGCAAAGGCCTTCAACACATTACCCCCCTCAGGTATCATTGATAAACCCATCGGCTTGGGTGTGAACACGTACATCACAGGATGGGTTGTAAACTGGCTATGTGACACGGCCCATGCGGTCATAGTTGCTGGCAGCATGTCGGACCTACTGCCTGTCGCAGGCGGTGTCCCACGGGGCTCTTCCCTGGGTCCACTCCTCTTATACATCTACATTTCCACAATACAGGCACACACAGGGGTGTTATGGGCGACATTGTTTGTAGATGACTGCGAAACGGGTGCCATAGTGGGACAGACATCTGACACGGATATCCTTCAAAGGGGCCTCCCAGATATGCATATCTGCTGTCAGGGACATGGCCTACAGCTAAATGCAAGGTAATGCAACATCATACCTGTCGAGGAGTACTAGGTCACCCCTGTCCAGCATATGGGTGGCAGTCCACTGAGCGCAGGGGTGATTACCAGGGATCAGGGGACAGAGGTTGTTGGTCACCATTCATTCAACACACACGTTGCTATCATGGTTCATTGGGACTTCTACATTGCCCACCTGTTTGTGCAGGGATTCACATCTACATCAGGGTAGGTCATTGTCTCCTTGTACTCATTACGTGTTACACCTATGATTGACTACATTGCCCCATTCGGAGGGTATCTGACTCAACACCTACAGCAGCTGGGAAGGCCTCATAGGTTAATTGTCATACAGATGCAGGGTGACATGGATTTGTGTAATGCTGCCCCACTTGTAGGACCCCTGCCCCATTCAGTGACATACCTGTTGTTTAGTGTTGACCTGTGCCTGACATACGAGGCCATGTCAACCCATATGTCATGTCTACGCTTCACCTGCTGTATCTGCATCCCTCAGAACCACAAGGGCAGGTGACATGAACCTTGTCACGGTCATTAATGGGATGTGTTGGAGTGACACATATGTCACCCGGACACTCACAATGCTGTGGATCTACATCGCAGTACATGTGAGACAGAGATCCTTCTTAGCCTTGTTCGGGGGTATGTTGTCCATTGGATGGGGAATTGCACATATAGGCCAGGGATTACATCATTATCACTGCTTGACAGCGGTATAGCAATATCATACGTATTTTATCTCCAGCACACAAGGTTGGCGAAGTAATCCTAACTATGGTGTAGGGTTATGGCTGAACCTGGGTCGATGGCCTACCCTGTACCTATGGACGTATGAACCTATATTCATAGTTTGTCCCATTTACACTTGTCTATCCCCTATCCTCTTTCTCAAGTGTATATGTCTGTGGCACATGATTGTCCTCTGTATTACTTGCAGGTATGCTGTCTACAGTGCACATACGTCACAGTTGATGACAGTGTATCTGTGTCCCTAACACTGTGATACTGAGGACTACCACACATCCTTCACAACATTACATGCATATGTCCATTCTATTCTTCTTTGGCCTATGGGGGGGGTGTTAAGGCAACAATTACACAAGTCCCTGTTTGTGCATGCTTCATGTTGGTGTTTGACCAGCCTCCGTTGCAGTCGTGTGTTGGACGGTAGTGTTTCTGTGTGTTTGGCATGTGTTTTTATTGCCCGTACATCTGTGGGAGGTGTGGTTGGCACATGTTCCTCTTTGCAGGGACACCCATCCTGGGGTTTGTGTCATGCATCTGCACTTGGCACGTGCCATATGTCCTGTACTATTCCCACAGTCGTGTATGCCTTCATGCACTACTACTGCGTGTTACTGGCTGTTTGTATGTGGTACACATGGTGATTGTGGTGGTTGGCTTGACCTATTCCCATGCTAGAACATACACATCTGTCAATTACGTTGTTTAAATCACACTGTAACACTCATTCGTCTTTTCAAAATGACAGTCAATAACACAGGAAGCTCAGATTAACAACGTTTTACTACTGTGCACCAGGAGGCAAATAACTATGCAATACAAGTTTAGAGTTTTGTCTTACTCTATACAAGTAACAGCTGTATGAGTATTGTGTTAACAATCATCTTTTGCACACCTTAATGATGTGGTCAGTCACAGGGCATTGACATCACTATAGTCCACAATATTGTATTCCTACAACAGTGCTCAGGTAATGCTTATTAAATGTTTTCCCATGAGAATAACACAGCCTTGCAAGGCACCTGGTCAATTACAGTGTCCTTCTGTAATTGTAGCTGTTTCAAGGACCCTGGACTGTTCCAATACAATAGTCAGTTCACTTCTTAATACGTTCCTTTGTCTCTCTGGTAAGGAGTTGAACTCTTATCTTCGATAGAGCTCACAAGGCCATCCTCCTCAGGGGAAGGGGAGATGTTATGCATGTACATACATTTATTTTTCTGTAACCCAGCAGATAATTAATGCTGAGAGACATAAGCCTGCTGTACTGGTTACTGCCAGGATCAGGGTTCGATCACACTACAGCTAAGCTTCACCAATTACATGCATGATCATTTCTACTGCCATATTATACGGTACAATTCAATGCATGATATAGTATTTTGCTTCTAAACTGGCACTTCATATGTGTTTCTATATATATTTTTCTAACAACATCCATCCGGCCATATGCATGTTGTTCCGTCCTTTACCTTGACCGTGTGTATTTGGCCGTCCGGCAACGCTACTCTCCACATGTGATGTCCCACCTTCCCCTTCTGTGCCTGTGGCACCCTGTTAGGACGTCCTGTTTGGTAGGCACATGTTCCGCTATATGTGTTTGACTTCTCTGCATAGCTAATCATCGATGCGGTGGTTCAACAACCCGACTTGTCCACATGTGTACAGTTATGTGCACCGTGGCATGTGCAAACCTATATGGTTTGGATGGGTACATACCACATGCGGGATGTACACATTCTGCAAACACATTCACATGCAGCCATTTCCATATCTGTACCTGAGGTGGGTTGGTGACATGTGGGGTACATATTTGCCCGCGTGGCACTGCCTAACACAATACTTCCTACCACATTTCAGGTATGCCCATTGTGTGTAGGTGTGTAGCTGCACAAGGATGCTAGCTGGTTTGGGTGCACAGGCGTACATGGGTGGGACTTACATGCTACAATGGGGCTATTGTATATTACATCTGCATGCATGGGTTCTGCTTCTGCATATTACACTTAGACATACGCCGTCCTGTGTATGCGACAAACACGTTGCTGGGTGTGGGACATGTTGCTATGCACATGTTTGCCTCTGTTTAAAGTCTCTTGGTTCCTTCCTGTTGTTATGTCGACACAGCTACCCGGCTCTGCACTCTCACTACTGCTTGTGTCCATTATGGTTAACACCTTTTCCAATGCCCATAGTGGGACATCTTTTGTGGAAACATCGGATTTTGCAGGACAACACATACCCACAGCAAGTGGAGTTGACAGAACTTCACTTGTTTGCCATAATATACGCTTATTCTGTTAGCATTTGGGTTCCTTATTCAGTTTCTTATGCCATGTATGTGTTTCATATACAAAATATATGTTTTATGCTACTATTACAGGTATATTGCGGGAATAGTTTTGGCAGGTAATCTCAGGTCATTTGCCAGTTTTTCGATTTTTGGCGGAACACACCTGTCCAATGAGGGACTGTCCATAGCAAAGTGAGACAGCTGGTAACCCTGGTGAACATGCCCATGTCGCTACTGGGGTTGCCACCTTTTCCAGTGGCCAGGGTGGGACATTTTTGGGACTCACATCAGATTTTACAGGCCGACACATACCCACGTTCACTATGTAGCATCGAACTTCACTTGTTTGCCTAAATAAAAGCTTATTGTTGTAGCAGTTTGGTTGCTTATTCTGTTTCTTGTGACATTTAGGTATTTCAGTTACGGAAATAACCATTTCATGCAACCATTACATTAAATACGGGATATCATTTTGTCCTACAATCTTAGCACATTTGCCGTTTGTAATATTTTTAATCGGGACACAACTGCCCATAGAGGGACTGCCCCTCGCAAAGTGGGACAGGTGGTAACCTTGGTTGCTACTCCTATGTCGGGACGGCGCGCTGGCATGCTGCGGTACACCTTCTCTGGGTATGCACACTCACAGTACATTGCGGGACGGACACGGTATTACGCGTATCCTTTGTTCCTTGGATAGGTACACTTTGGGCTGCGTGGGTTTTATTTGCTTCCCTGTTTAGTTGGGACGGGTACTTTGTTGCATACTCTGCGTGCATTTCATTCTGCATGGGCCATGGCTGGTGCCATTTCTATTCTAGGCGGACTATGGCAGTCAGCACTTTAGGTTGCTCTTCGCCTGCCGGCTTAACCACGCCTCCAGACGCATCCTACTTGGGCTCGCTCACGTACCCTACGCACGTGTCTGTGGTTGCGGCGCGCACTCATTACTATGCATATGGTGCTACTACGCCGGCTATTCACTGCACCGCCGGCGCAGGCCTTACGCCGGCCCTGCACCGAGCTTCATGAATCCCGGGGTTTATCTTTTATTAATTGAGCTGCACAGTAATACCTCCTATTTTCTTCTATTATATTGCATTAATCTCTATGAGCAGTCCTAATTACTGTGTTCATTTGTTTTATCAAACTTCTAACTTTTGGGGTTTTATTGATTTCTGTAGTTTGTTTCTTTCATTGATCTTAATATGTTTGTCCTTCTCTATTAAATCTAGCAACTCTTCTCTTAGATCATTTTCTTCTAAACTGAGGGCACATTCTTTGTTCTCCTTTTCCTGCAGAGATTCTATAAAAAGTTCCAAAGCATCTTCCTGTGCCACATTCTCTACAGTTTCATCCTGTGTCATCCATTACTCTTTCATATGGGAACTCACTGGCCTATCATTCTAAAACATTGTCTGTGTCAGAGTTCCCGCAGTTTCTTCTTCCTTCCCTTGCTGTGCAACTCCAAATTAATGTTTGTGCTGGTTTCCTATGGAAAGCTCCAATGTATCTTCATATGGCAACTGATCAGATGTTTCCCACTCTACTGGTTTCTCCTTAATTTGGGGATCCATTGCTCTATCATGCTGTGATGCTATCAGAGTTAGATTTTCTACACCAAAGCCTTCACTTCGCAGGTAATCCAATACCTCAGTTTCTTTTTCTTTAAATTCATTACTAATCCTCTTTTCTGCTTTTCCTCATTTTCTTATTTTTTTGTATTGTAAAATTTTCCATGTCTGAATGCCTTTGCCTGTATTTGTCTTTAAATATATTTGGTGCTGCTCTTTTTGTACTGATTAGTTTTGCTTTCTCCTTTGCATAAATATTCTACCATATTAAATCTCTTTATTTCCCATGTCCACATTTCTCCTTCAGATGTCTCCTGCTCCTCCTGTTTCTTCTTACTTGAAGGACTCATTGTTCCATCATGCTGTGATATAACCTGTGTTAGACTTTCTACACTAAAGCCTTCACTTTGCAGGTATTCCATAACTTCAACTTCTAGATTTTAACTTCTACTTTACTAATATCCTGTCCTACATGATTCCCTGTTTTTGAGCTTATATTTTGTATTATGAAATTTTCCATTTCTGGATGCCTTTGCCTGTATAACTCTTTGAATATCTTTGGGGCTGTTTTTTTTTTTGTATTGATTCATTTGGCTTTCTCATTTGCATAAATATTGCACCATATCCAATTTTGCTTTATTTCCCATGTCCGTATTTCTGTTTTATACCTTTTAAAAGTCTCTAGATTTTCTTCTGTATATTTTTGCACTTCCTCAGTCACTTCCTTTTCCAAAAAGCCCAAGATTTCTTGGTCAATATTTTAACTTCTACTTTATTAATATCCTGTCCTACATTCCCTCTTTTTGAGCTTATATTTTGTATTGTGAAATTTTCCATTTCTGGATGCCTTTACCTGTATTTCTCTTTGGATATCTTTGGGGCTGCCTTTTTTGTATTGATTAATTTGGCTTTCTCATTTGCATAAATATTGCACCATATCAGATATTGCTTTCTTTCCCATGTTCGTATTTCTGTTTTATACCTTTTAAAAGTCTTTACATTTTCTTCTGTATATTTTTGCACTTCCTCAGTCACTTCTTTTTCCAAAAAGCCCAAGATTTCTTGGTCTATATAATGTTTTTCATAAATCTGTTATATTAATAACCACATTTCTTTTTATTTGAAGCGTCTGATGTTTTTTCTTGTGGAAATATTTAAGCAATAACCCACGCCTGGGTGTGGGTAATGCTGGATTTACCCACGGTTGGTGTGGTTTGGTCATGAGGGTGAAGCCCGAGTGGCCAAACAAAGACAACCGTGGGTAAATCCAGCATTACCCACACCCAGAAGTCGGTTATTGCTATTATACAATGACATTATTTAAGAAAAAAAATACTTACTTTTCTTAAATAATGGCATTGTATAATGCCTCCGTGCTGCCCTTTCACAGCTGTCTGCTATTCTGCGGCAGTTCTGATGTACTGCACATGCGTATGCTTACCAGTACATCAGAGCTGTGGGTGTAAGCATTGGAGAAAGCAAGATCTCTGTTGCTTTTTACAAAGTGTCTTGCTATGTTAAAGAAGTTTAACATAGTGAGACAGCTTTAAAAAAAGCAACTGAAAATTTCCGTTGCTTTTTATAAAGCTGTCTCGCTATGTTAAACCCATTTAACATAGCGAGACAGCTTTAAAAAAAGCAACGGAGAAAGGAAGATCTCCGTTACTTTCTTTAAAGCTGTCTCACTATGTTAAACTGCTTTAACATAGTGAGGCAGTTTCTAAAAAGCAATGGAGATCTTGCGTTCTCCGTTGCTGTAAAAAAAAAAAAAAGACTTATACTAATGGAAAAAGTCTGGGCGACTGGACCCTTTTCCATTAGTATAAGTCTGATTTACAATGTGCATGCTGACCAATCAGCGTGCACGTTTTGGAATATTAATGGGGGGGTCATTGTATAATTTTCTTTCTTCTAATTTCTTTCTTAATCTTTTTGTATATCTTCTGTCAGGAAATTCTCGGCTTCTTGCATAATAGCAACAATACATATTTTTTTCTTATCTTCAGTAGTCCACTCTATCATCTTTATAGCTCTTTTTGGTTTATCAGTTTCTATAATGAGGGACCATCCTCCTCCTGGGCCTGGCCTAGCCCCATTGTAAGAATGTTTCCATAGTTTGAGGATTCTACACTGTATTTTTTTCCCGTCCAGGTACCAGTGCTCCTATGAGGATTGAGCACTTTTTTATCCTGGATCTTGTGCACCTAGGTATCTTTTTTTATTTTCTAATCTACTTCTGTCCATGATATATTCTATATAAAATGCAGTCCATATATCAGTGTCATCTTGGTGATATTTTGTGAAAAACAGGGTCTACCTTATGAAGATACTCACCAACACTTAAGGATGAATTCAATTCCAGCAATACTACTCTCCTTTGCTTGTTGACTTATCATCTCTCTATTCTCTATATCCTTAATTTGGGGATCCATTGCTCTATCATGCTGTATTGTTATTAGAGTTATTCTGTGATGGTGGTCATGTGACTTAAGGAGTCTAGAAGCATGTAACATGCTCACCACTATGTGCATTCACATGTGCAACAATGCTCCATTATGAGAACATCTAAAAGCCATAATAAGGGCTTCACAACAAATAGTCAGAAAAAGGGAAAAGCAAGCAGAAAAATACACAGAAGGGCAAGGGGAAGAGGAGAGTAGGGACAGATGCCCATTTTTTCTCCAAAAAGGGTAGTGGAGAAGGTAGTTAAGGGGATGCAAGGGAAGAAAATAAAGTATAGGAATGGTAGTAGAAGCATACATATGCAAACACTAAGACCAACAATGGAGGTGTTTACACAAAAGGAAAGACCAAAAAGGAGAGATACATACAGACAGAGGTAGGATAGTTGGTGATGGGAAAGACTGGACTACAGACTGGACAGGGAATTGAAACACAAGGAAAGTGAATTCCATGATGAATGACAGAGTGGGGTACCAGCAGACATTATCACTGCTCAGTGCTGCACCCAACCAGCTGTAAGTCACCTCTGTAACTGCCCTCTTTGCTGGGTTCAGTTACAGATGGCCTGATGGGCAGGTCCCAAGCAGCTTTGTAACTCTACCAGGAGCACAAGAACACACTCTAGGAAGCCAGTGTGGGTGTCAAGCAGCTGTTAGTCCTCCAATGTTGTCACCAAATCCGCCTACTCCTGCCAAGTTACATAATATGACCTTGGTTAGTGTCAGTGGCACAGAAGGCTATGGGTTCTATTCTCACACCAGGGAGATGGATTTCTGACACTGCTGTATATGTATCGGGGATGGGGTGTTGTGTTGTAGTGCAGTGTGTATTATCCTTTGGATTAGAAGTTAAACTAAAGCTCCATTTGCCTGAGTTGGTGGTAGCTCAGGTGGATGTAAAAAGATACAACAGCACCTATCAAAAAGAGTAGAAGAAGTTCCACAATGCCCTGGGTAAATTCCCCTAGTAGTATAAATAACACCTTGGGTCTCCCATGAAAAGAGGCTACTAGCCTGGTGGGGCTAACCAGTCAACAAAGGATAAACAAGTAAAATTAAATTAAATTAAAGTCAAAAAAGGGAAAAGCAAGCAGATAGAAGGGTCATCTCCCACTGGATGAACTATGTCACTCTGCAGAGATGCTTGCCTGGAGACAGGTGAAGAACCAGCTGGAGATGGTGAGGAGGAGTACAATAGAAGTTATACATTTGTAGTTCCTGTGTAGACAATACACTCGAAAGACCAAAGCATACTATTGAAGGCAGTGTGCCACAGAGATCAAATGCCGTGGCTTATGCAGTCCCCCTGTGTGTATGCAGGGAGAATAGTGCATGCAGTGCAACAAGTGACTGCAACGGCCATGGAAAGTAGCAGCAGCAACAACAGCAAGCATAGTAGAGCAAAACACAAACCACCAGGCCAGTTATCCAAGATGTATTTCAGTAAAATCTCTACAGCTTCAGCTCACAGCCTTCAAGGAATAAAACAGTACATAAAAAATGGCACTCTATATATATATATATATATATATATATATATATATATATATATATATATATATATGCACACACACACACACACACACACACACACACACACACACACACACACACGCACGCACACACACACACACGCACGCACGCACGCACACACACACACACACACACACACACACACACACACACACATATATATTTATTAAATCACACCATCATTATTCAATTAAAACTAATTCCATAATTTAAAAAAGGTAAACAGTAGGCAGACACCTCCACTACACTGTTGTATGGCAAAGGGAGATGCAAGGAGGTAGAAGACATGGCCTACCAAATAGAGGCCTATGTGCAGCACTCCACTGGGACATAGTCATAGATGCCAAAACTGTGGACTAAGCAGGGCCCAGATACAATGGTTGGTAAGTCATATAGTTTGACATAAGCTAGCAACCACTACACAACAAAGTACATTGCTATGAGGCATGCCGTAGTATGCCAAGTAGAACTGGCACTGATAGAGGGCTTGAAGGGGACAGTGTATGCAAGCTGCCATGAAGACAAACCAATGTGCTCTGTATGGATGGCAATGGGCATAGCAATGCAGGGTTACAAACCCCTTGATGAGATGTAAAGTATGACAAAAGGTATACTAGAGGGACAACCAGTGGCAGGTCAGAGTACCCTGACAACACTGGCACTAGATAATACAGGGGGGGTGACAGAGAACCTAAATGTACAGGCTATATGTGTCAGGAGGCATGTAAAAATGGTGGGAGGGGTTTTCCACTACTGGCAACACCATAACAATACACAGTTTCATGGGTATCAAAAAAAAAAAAAAAAAATATATATATATATATATATACACATATATAAAGAGAAAGACTTTATATGTATCTGCAAAATGTTAGCATATCATCTTCAATCTCTTCCACAGCTGAAAAATTCATTTAACAGAAAAAGGAACATTTTCATGAATCAAATGTCATGCATTCAGCTGTGGAGTTAAAACTAAAACCTGGCACAAGGACTTGCTATAGAATTTTGGAGCACTTTCCCTAATGTCTTCTTCCTATTGGCGAAGCAAGTCAATGTGATACCTCTTCAGGTTTCTGTAGTGATGCCTAAATTGCTCACCAGTGTGGATTATGCCTATGGCATCACTCATTGTCCTCATAAGAGGCTTCCAGCAGGATTTCCTGGTGATCTCAGTGCTTGAAATAAAGATTTTAGACTCCTTCATAAAACCATCTGAGAGCCCTGCCACAACCAGCATTCTTAGAAGCCCTCACCACTTTATAAATCACAGTTCTTAGGAAAATGGTAGCCCATTTACATTGATGCAGTTTACAGGCATCACATGATGTGTCCCAGTGGGCAGCAAAGTAGCATGACAGTGTGTGATGCTGCCATATAGTGGTACATAAATAAATGGTGTGTCAGGATGATGTTTTGGGTGCACATGATACAATTACCTAATTATATATAGCCTGTAGAAGTCATATCCCATTCCACAATGGCTCTATAGCACCTCTGGGGACACAATATAGTTTAACATACCAACATCATCCTCACAGGAGTTACTCACTTGTCCAGACATACACGTTTGGCAGTCATATATGGGTGCTTACAGACAAAAACAAACCTCACTGCACATTCTCAGTCTGGAACATATTCCGTACAGTGTGCTTTTCAGAGACAGTTAATTGTAATTGGCTTATTAGCATAATTGCCATGCTGTAAGCCTTGAAGTGTGTGATAACTACAACTGTGGACATTGTAATGCTCATCAAGCTATAGAAATTCACTAATGACAAAGAAAAGTAATCAGAGACTACAGAGTACACGTCCACAGGCTGCACAGTCCTGCAGCTGCCATGTTAAGTATCCAGGGGACACTGATATGTGAGGAGTATGTGTCAGTATTACTGATGTGTTTCTGTTGTTGTTGCAATTGTAGTCGGGTTGTTTAACATATGACTGCTGAGAGGGGGTAGGTTTTGTTATTCAGCTTCACAGTCTATTTCCACAGTGCTTTACTAATTATAACATGAGGTATTATTGATAGAGGCAGGGAACACAGACCATATATGGGGATGGGGGACAGACATCTTAAATATGCCTGTCTGTTGTGGGAACTGTGAAGATAGGTGAAGGCTGCTAACCTAGCCAGATAATATTCTGTAGATAATTCTGTCATTTGTAAATATTAATGTAAGCCACAGGCTTGTTCTCTTAAATGTGAAAAGACTGCATTAAATATTGAACTGCAAAAATGTAACAACAGTGCACTCTGCTGTAAGAAAGCTAATTAAAGCATTTTATGACTGTCTTTGATGTCAACATTCACAGCTGATATGTCTAGAGGAAGGCATCCTGCCTATTGTTTTAAGACCAGAGTTAATGGCTAGAATTTGCATGTATAAATGTCCTTTATTGCTCTGGTTTCTGACCAGGTGTAAAGAACGTAAATGTAGTTTCTGTTATCCTGGGAAGATCAGAGAAGTGTGAAGAATGATGTCATGTGAAGCAGCCCTGTGTTATCAATTTAAAGAGAGAAAATCAGAGAGCTCTGAGCATTTTGTCTTGAAAACATCCAACAGCGCCAGCACTGCTTTGTTCTATATGTAAGTTATTTAGAATTGTGTTTTCTCTTAGATATAGCTAGGAAATAGGAAGATTAGACTAGTTTGTTTTTCTGTGATGTCATAACTTTTGCTGCTGTATTATTTTTAAAGTATTTCTCTGTGATCTCTGAACTCTTGACTAGCACTGTGTAGTAAGAAGTATTGTCTTGTGTTTTTATTATTTATTATTAAATATGTTTAAACCTTTCACCTGTGGCTGTTTTATGTAGAGTACATTGCATGTATATAGTGATACTGTACCAAGTCACTCTAATAAATGTTGACTATTCAGTCACACTTACCATTTGGATAATAATATTGCACAGTAATAATTGGACACCCTTTTAAGGGAATTTGAGTAGCTGATAAATATTAGCTGGGTGGTGGCAGTGATTTCTACCGTATAGTCTGGGTAAAATGGGCACAGCTGGAGAACCTGTGCCAGCCTTCCCCAGGAGTCTGTGTTGTATAAACTCTTATCTCAAAGTGTGAGTGTGTGTGTGTGTGTGTGTGTGTGTGTTTGTGTGTGTGTCAGCTTCTTGGGCAGGGACACAAAGTACTGATTGGACAGAGAGAGTGCTGGAGGTTTTAGCTTGCCCACTAGGCTGAGATCTGGACCCTATAGCTGTGTCAGTGGGGAGTCTTATTGGAGACCTGGAGAGAAAGGGAGAAACCAGCCCCAGACTGACTGTGATCTCTGTGTGCTCTTAAGGGAAATTGTACTTTACTGTGTATCTATTTATTATCCTTCCCCTATATGGACGCCCATCACTGGTGTTAGTGTTGAGGATTGAAGCTCCTTGATTGCTGGGCCAGTGCATGGGCGTCATAGGGACCTCTACAGGACATCTTGCATTTTTCTTCAACAACATGTGAAAAATATTTTTAAAATTCTTGGGTACATAGATGTTTTCCGGGATGCTGTGCAACAGTTAAACAGTGTGGAATGCTGTGAAGACATGGCCTAAGGAATAGAAACACACCGCTCATGGTAAGGGGCATTGTAGAAAGGGGCTGCTTCTATGATGTAATCTGAGATTCAGAGACACATTAACTACAGTAAGGAAAGACCTCATTATTGGCTAATCTGCATGTCTCCAAATTGCTGTTAACTACCGCAAGTACAGTTCAGCATTTTCCTTTGGTGGTTAATATTCATGACCCATGCATCAAGCTGTCACAGTCACCCTCCCTCATTCACTCTCCTGCACACATATGCGCACAGTAAAATGCATACACATGAACAGTGACACACACACACACACACACACACACACACACACACACACACACACACACACACACACACACACACACACACGCTTACTCACACATATGCTTCATATCACATACCTATGCCTGAGTTAAAGAAAACCTCCAATGTCACCTTTCTTTCCTACCCCTGATGATTGCATTCAGTTATTAATGCCAGACATTAGAGTTTCAGATGTCATTTCCTTCAGTAAAGGCATGCTAAAGCAAAATGTTTCACTTGTTAGGAGTAGTTTATTAAGTCTGGCAGAGGATCTTTTACAGTCTATTGACCTTTCTTATCAGGTGGTTTCTGGTAGGATAAAAAGGGATTCCTCTTTTCCTGAATAGATTCAAGAAGTTAAATCAGGAGAGGAATGTGAACAGATACAGACTTTTTCCCATCAGAATTTGATTCAAACTCCTTGGACAGAATGTTACTGAATCTCCCTACTAATGATTTTTTTTCTCTTAGACTATTTCTAAAATGTGTAAGTGTATTCAGTGGGAGAACACTGAGGGTTTTCAGTCCCCCCAAAATACTATCAGAAATGCTACAGAAGGAATTTTCAGAAGTTTCACCCATTTCCCCATTTCTGTCAACTATGGAAGACATGTGATTCACTGCCTGCAATTTTCCTGATACTCGGCCTGCTATCCCTAAAACAGGAAAATAGAATGTATAAAAGTTTCTCAGTCTTTTATGTTTTTATGCACTCTTCCCAAACATGACCCAACAGCTATAGTTTTAGTTAATCCAGCTGCTGCCAAACATTTTAACTCTAAACCTTCCTCTTCTGAAAAGGATGGCAAAACAAGTTTTAAGTTTAGAAGAAAAGTGTTTGCTTCTGCAACTTTAATTTTTAGAATTTTGAATTGCCATGCTCTTATTTTAAAGTCTATTCTGACTAATTGTGAAAATATAAGGAATGGTTTATCTGCATTTCCTTCCTGTGAGGAAAAATCTGCTTCATCTGGTTTGGTTTCTTTTATTTTTCAGGTCACTACTCATTTACATTTTGTTTATAATTATAGATACTACATCTAGTGAGATTGCCACTGGTACTGTGTTGAGGGGGGTTGCATGGCTTCATTCTCAGAAGCTCCTAGAGAATGTAAAAATAAGCTTTTAAATTTACCTTTGCATAGAGATGTTTCCCACTGCAGCAAAGGTTATCAAAAATGTAATGACAGGGTTAAGCTGGTAAAGGGAATCTCTCAGAATTTTTATCCCTCCTTTTCTAAATTTTCCAATGTTTTTTTTTTTTTTTTTGCTGCCTAGTCCAACTGTGCCAGGAAGAAAAACAAACAATCTCAGCAATATGCTGGAAAAAGCAGTGGTAAGGAGGTACCCTAAAAGAAAGCAGGAACCTCCATGAGCAGTCAGATAAGTCAGAATTTCTATGCAATGGGCTTTGTCCTCCCTCCCACCCTGGCAGTCTCTTATTCCTTCCAGAAAGTCTGAATCCCCATTTCTCTCTTTTGCAACAGGCTGTGGACTGTTTCAACAGGGGTTCAGATGGCAGTGGAAGTGATCCCTCCTGTACAGAGAATTATTCCACCTCCCCAGACCAAACCCCACACATGCTTTGTCAGGAGGGGGCTAAATATTTAAATAGTTGCTCATTCCCAGTGGGGAAGAGGTTTTCATTAAAGAATGTTTCTGATGCCAAAGAAAGAAAATGTGTGGAGATCAGTTATGGACCTTTTATATTATACCTGTTTATAATAGTGCCCAAGTTCAAGATCACAACACAGTCTCTTACCCCTTCTTCCCCATTTGAGATTTTTTGGTAAGCTTAGATTTACAAGATGATTATCATCACAGTCCTATTCATTAAGGTTTCAGATGTTTCTTAAGGATATATATGTCTGAATCACATTATCCATTCCCTGCCTTACCCTTTGACCCATCCACTGCCATAAAAGTGTTCACAAAGTGTCTAGATCCAGTTATATCACATTGCAGGCTCCACTTTTTTTCCATATTTAGATGATTTACACATCTACAGACTCTTTTTCAAAGTATCAGGAATCTCTCTTTTTGGTGAGACATCTACTATGGAGGCTGGGAATCCAAGAGAACCTCAGTACAAAAAGCTTTTCTTCCACAGGGAATAAAATAGATCCATATTTAGATCTATTCCAGGGATTTTCCTCAGATTAGTCTGGTGTTGCACATACAGCCAGTATGGACTGGAGGTGGGGTCCCCTTAGGTGGCAAGGGAGGGAATACCTCAGGATTCTGAGCCCCATGGCATCTATGATTCTCATGATACCTCTGACTAGACACCACACGAGAAAGATGTAGTGGTATCTGAAGTCTGTTTCATACTTGTCAACTTCTTACCTCTTAGACCAAGAAATCTGGATTAAACCATAAATAATGGGGAGAACAAAGTCCTCAAATAGAGACATTTTTAAATATTTCTCTTACAAATTTAGAAAGTTGAAAGAATAACAGGTTTTGCATTAGCACATATTTTCTGAAAAGTATGAAGTGTGAAACTCAAATGTCTGCTATTAATGAATTTTGATTTGCCAATAGTTTAACAGAAAAAACACAATTTTATGAGAAACATACGAAAAATATGAAGCATAAATCAGGACATTCTGTGAAAATCTGGGCAATTGAGAGAGCAACACCCATTATCCTTTCAGATTCCATTTCCAGGATATGTGAAAAGACAAATCACTTGGTGGAGAAATCACATACCCAATCCAGGTCAATACCTCTCCACTTCTTCTCCAAAACAGTCAGTCCCCACAGACACCTTGGATTTTCCTTGGGGATTAGTGTTAAGGGGGAAAAAAGTACAAGGTATCTGGAATAACAAAGACAAACACAAACACATAAATCTGAAAGAGATGCTTGCCCTTATCAAGGCACTCAACTTTCTAAATCACCTTTGGTCCCCAGGACCACTTCAGGTTGTTATGGACACTACCACAGTGATGTGGTACATAAACAAGCAAAGAAGAACCAGATCTTACCCTTTATGCAGAATAGCCATGTTATCACAGGATATAGCTTTACAGCAAAATCTCACTCTACTTCCTACATTCTATCAGAGTAAAATGGTGTGGCAGACAAGCTGGGCAGGACAAATGCAGACCCTCATGAATGAAAACTGGCTCAAGGGTTTTCCAAGATCCGTTCCATCTATGGGGAGTTCCTCAAGTATGCCTTTTTGCATTCTCAATAAAAAATCAGCTGGCAAAATTCTGCTCCAAGACTCTAAGATGCCTTTTTCTTTCCTTGGATATGAATATTCCTATATGCTTTTCCACACTTTCCACAGACATTCAAGGCAACTCTGTAAATTCAGAAGGAATCCCCCAAAATCACTGTGGTGATTTCCTCCTGGTCCAGGAGCCAGCGGTTCTCCCTTCTTTTGACATTGGCCAGGGCCAATTACCAGAATTTTCCTCACAGACTAGATCTAGTCACACAAGAACAGGGACAAAAAAGGTAAATGGGAACACATTTTTTGGGAGGAGTGTAATGACTTGGCAGACTTTAGAAATTCCCTGCAGACTACTCTATCAGAAATACTGGGTGAGCAGATTAGTGTAACTAAGGAAATTATTTTTTGAGCTGTAATACAGAATCAGAATTGCCTAGGCATAGTAAAGCCTTGCTAAGTTTAATTCTGGTGGCTGCCAAAAACAAAACAATTACTAGAAAATGGAAATCAAAGTCTAAACCAACTGCACTAGAAGTAGTGAATATAGTAACAGAGATAAAATAACTTGAAGTGGGACCTTTAGAAAAGGGTAGGAGCAAATTACATACAAGAAATAGGAATTGTGGGAAGAATACAAGCAGAATAATGTTTTGAAGCAGGAATGAAGAAAGGAGCAAATGAATGAGCTATGTAATGTTTGACTGACAATGACTGTATAGATTATAAGTGATGTATAACGCTTGCAAATGAAAATATGTCAATATGGTTTGTGTTCAGTTATATAAATGTATGATTGCCTATGTAATAAGTGATAATTTAATAAAGATATTTCTTGTTTAAAAAGGGGAACAGGAGCATTTTATACATCCCAATCCCCAAACAACTTTAACTGACTGCCTATATGATAGGGTCTTAATACCTTTAGTCACCTGCTTACTGAGGATGTACTGGAGGCACTAACATGGGCAAGAATGTCTGCTGCTGGAAAATCATATATTAGCAAATTGAAAGTAATTTCTAGTTGGTGCCAAAAACATAACCAGAACCTGTTCAGTGTAGTGTTTCTCCTTTTTACAATATTTTGTGAGATGCTTTCCTATCGCCTATCTTACTCCTCTATCAAGGTTCATTTGTCTGCCATTTCAGCATGTCTGCCCATGGATCAGCATTCCCATGATAAAATGCTTTTGAAAGGAGTTTTGCATAACAGACCTCTAAGAAAGCCAGTGTCCCCTCCTTGGGACATTCATTTTGTGTTACAGAAACTAATACTTTTTCCATTTGAATCCACTCATCTGGCTGACGTGAGGTTGCTAACATGGAAAACAGTTTTACTGCTTGCTCTGACTTCTCCAAGAAGAGTATCTGAGTTGTAAGCTCTCATGGTGGGCCAACCTTATTTCATTTTTTTCAGGACAGGGTTATCCTGAGAATGGGTCTATATTATAACAACGAATGATCAGATGGGCGAACGCTGTTATATCGATGCCTAAACCTCGAAAATCCAAAATAGCGAACAACCAGAACAGCGATTTTTTCCCCCAGAGGAAAAAATCACTGTTCCCAAAAAAAAAATTAAAAAAAAAAAACACTAAACAATGTTGGGGGGGGGGTTGCCCCCCACACCCCTTACTTAAATATACCAACTCCAAGATTGCACTACAGTGGAGAAAATGCACACCTCAGCAGGACAGCCCATCAGTTTCTTTTCCTGGGAAAAAAAAAATCGCTGTTTCGGCCATTCGCTATTTTGCTGGATCGACATTTAGTGTTCAAACTAACAGCATTCGATTATCTGATTGTTTGCTGTTATAAAGTAGATCCCCTGAGAACTAATCCTTCTTTTATGCTTAATATGGTATCCAGATTTACTTACAGCCAAAATATCCATCTGCCTGTGTTCTTTCCTGAACCCAAAAATGGGGAAGAAAGGATACTTCATACCTTGGATATCCACAGACAGTTCAGGTACTATCTTGACATTATGAAATATTTCAGAACTTCCAATCAGTTATTAATTTCTGATGAAGGTACGGAGCAGGGGCAGCCTGTGTCAAAGCAAATTATTTCCAAATGGATATCCTGGGCTATTACCTTTTGTTATTCCCACTGCAACACAACTATTCCAGGCAGGGTCAAACCATATTTTTGCCAGGGCCTTGGCTTCACTTATGGCTTTTTCAAAATGGTTGGACTGTAGAAATTACTTAAGAAGCAGCAACTTGGTCCCCTGTGAATACGTTTGCTAAGCACTATAATCTAGATTCTTCTGCAGATGTAGGACAGGCTTTGCTAGGACCATTCTGTGGGGGGTTCCTGAACCCTTAACTTTTCACCTCCCAGTTGTTTTAAGCTGTTGTAGTCTACTTATATAGCTAAGGCTACTGCAGCAGTGATCAATGTGAAGAACACAGTACAGATGTGTAAATAAAGTTACCACAGCAGCAGTAGATGCATGAATGATCACTGCTGCAGTAGTTGCTCCATCCCTCCAGTCCTCATGTTTTTTATTATGTGTTTTATGTCATTGCGTGGCATTTTTTTTTTTTTTTTGTTATGGCTAGTAATGTCTTCTCAGGGATCAGCCTCCCTCTCTCAATTAGCATGAAAACTCTAAAGGTCTTGGTGCCCAAACCTGTCTTTTTAGCCAGCTCAGGTCAAGCTAATGGTATGGGTGCATGGAAGGTGCCCTGAAGGTTTGCAGGATATAACACATACAGTTTCAGCTAGTGTAGCAGGGATCATTTGAACATCTACTATTATAATAAGTTTACCTACACAACTGTACTTTCTACATCCCAAAATGTTTACATGTAAATTTGCATTCTATTTCAATATCATTTTCTACAGTTAAAGTACTAGTTGGACTGAAAACTCATTATGCAGATATAAGTAGCAAACTATATGACATTGCCTGTGTGTGTGTGTGTGTGTGTGTGTGTGTGTGTGTGTGTGTGTGTGTGTGTGTGTGTGTGTGTGTGTTTCTTTTAATCAAACTCAGAAACCAGCATTCATTGTCGCTAGGACATAGAGGAGGCAGAAGCATGGGCTGTGGTTTTAGTCCTTTACTGACTATAGTGCTGACATCTCACTATATACTTTTTATTCTGAATTTGAAAATTACTGAACTGCCTTCACTATATCCACTTTCACAATATGAAATATACACTAGGCTATCTGGACTATGGCCAGAAACAGACTGACACCATAAGTCCATGCCATATAGCAACTACAATTGTTGATCACCACTACAATTTTTAAGTGTTGCTATACCTAAATACTACACAGAAGCCAGCAGCTAATGTTGCCTGTTAAAACTTCTGAACTCTTTTCATTTACTCATTTGGGTTTTTAGCACACAGTCTTTGTGAATGGTATACTCCAAGGTCATGCATTCAGGTGAACGTACATGTTCTGTTCACACTTGGAATGGGGTGATGAGAGACTGTAGTTTCATTTATTATTTTAATATGAAATTTATGTCGAATTATCTTAATGCAATGACAGCTGGGCATATATGCAACAAGTCAACACATATCATGTATGTGCATCTTTTATCACAGTTAACAGTAAAAGAAAAAAGTAAAAATGTCCTTTTAAGGTCACTACATGCCCCTTTGGACCTCCAACCCCCAAGTCTTCAGCATCTTCCTGCACCTCTGTATAAACATTTCCCCTTAAAACTCAGAAACAAAAGAACTACTGCTAGAAATACACAATCAAAACAAACTTACATCTTTCCCTGTTCCATTCCTGCACATTAAAGTAAACCAAATATTCACGTTTCACCAACAACTCAATATGCAGTTGCACAACTAGGTCTGCATATGACTCATCACAAAAAACATGTATGCCCACCACATCCTACAACATGCAGCTCTGCCCCCATCCTCCTTTAATTAAATATATATGGATATAGATATAGATATATCTCCATAGTCACACAACCATATACTATCTCCATAGTCACACAACCATGACTACAGAGTAATCAGTGGCAAAATCAACCATTGCAGGTTCAATTACAGCAAACCTTGACAAAAAATAACATTCAGCTAAAGGGTAACACCATGAAAATGGGTCAAGTAAAGGAAGATTTTACATTCACATAATTTAAATATATAAATTACACACACACCCACACACACACACACACACACACACACACACACACACACACACACACACACACACACACACACACACACACACAAGATGTGAGAGCAAGGTGTAGATGTATAGACAGATAGATAGATAGATAGATAGATAGATAGATAGATAGATAGATAGATAGATAGATAAATAGATAGATAGATAGATAGATAGATAGATAGATAGATAGATAGATAGATAGATAGATAGTTTAAGATTCATTTGTACACGAGGACATTCTCAAAGTAGAGTAGACTCTTGGCTCTTGTAAGGGACAACTCCCCTAGTAAAAAGATGGGGATACTATTTTGATTGAAGTAAAAATTTAGCTTATTGAAAATGGCTTGTTACATTAGCAAAATGCACAAAAATACCTGTGACTGAACATCAACTTGTGTATTAGATAACAGCTACACAAGCTGATGTCCTGTCAGGAATACCCGATAGGACAAAATCATCCTCCTCAAGGAAGAGCAAACCTGTCTGGTGGACATCTGCAATAAATAAACTCTATAATAAAAGGAAAAAAAATTGCTGTCCAAGTCCAAGAAGGAGCAGGTGCCTAATTGGAAGCAATCTCTCCTTGGCCTGAACAAGCAAATAAGAGCACTAGTGAAATTCTCCAAAGCAGACTTTTAGTCCAAACTGGCCACATCTACTAAAGACAATCATAAGACCTTCTTCACATGTCTGCAGTCTCAAAGGAAGCACTCAGATTTGCTCAGAACTGGTGGACAAGGACACCACATACACAAATGCTGTAGATGTAGCCAACCTGCTGACAGACAGGTTCAGTGAAAACTTCACCCCTCTGTCCCCCCCACCAGTAAATCAGGACATTCCCAGCATCAGCCCCCACCCCTTATCTCTAGGGGCAAGTCACCACTGCCCTATCAATGGCAAAAAATACAGCCTGCATGGGGCCCGATAACATTCCCTGTTGCATCCTACATGAACTCAAGCAGGAACTTGCAGCACCATTAGGCACCCTGTTCAACCAAACCCTAAGTACTGGCTTCATCCCAGCCAAGTGGAGGACAGCCACTGTCATCCCTTTTCACAAAGGTGGAGCATCCACCGATCCAGGAAATTATAGACCTATCAGCCTAACTAGACTGATCTGCAAGGCCATGGATCAGATTATCATGCATCTCATTAACAAGGACATTGGCAACCTTCAAACACTCAGTCCTACACAGTTTGGTTTCATCAAGGGTAGGTCATGCCTGTGAAATTTGGTTGACTTCTTTGAGACAGTCACAAAAACCGTGAAAGAGGGGAAGATGGTGCACACCTCGTACCTTGACCTGGGCAAAGCCTTCAATACTATTGCCCACTTGGGTATAATAGATAAACTCTTTCAACTAGGCATCAATCCATATGTTACCAGATGTGTAGCAAACTGGCTCACTGATAGAACCCACCTAGTCAAAATAGGTGAAGCCACCTCAAGCAGTAGACCCGTAACAAGCGGTATACCCCAGGGATCGGTCTTGGGGGCTCTGTTGTTTGGGATATACTTTTCTGAGGTGCAGGCCAAAACCAGTGGGTTATGGCTGACCAAGTTTGCAGATGACTGCAAGCTGGGTGTTGTCATCAATTCCCCTAGTGATGTGGGCATCCTCCAAGAGGGTCTCATTCAAACAAATGACTGGTGCCAGAAACATGGCCTCAAATTGAAAGCCAAAATATGCATCATCATCCCCATTGGGATGCAGCTATGATCACATTTAAGTTATGTAATATATATATATATATATATATATATATATATATATATATATATATATATGTTTGTCTTTTATGTATAGTTTTCTTGTTCTTTAAATCTGAATACTTATATAATAGATTAATTGGAATGTAGTTCTGATTGGTTGGCTGTGTCTTTTGAATGTAATTTAAACTTGTATTGTGTAAGCTGTATCATTACACACCGAGGAAGGGTTGTAAAAACCAGAAAGCTTTGTGTTTTTTAAGGATTAAAGTGTTTTAGTTCATCTCCTTTATGTTGTTGGCATGGTGTTTGTTGTTTTCTTCCCTTATAAGACTATTATTGAGTATAAGTCCCCTTTCAGCATGTACCTCACAAAGCGCATGCAGCAGCTGGAGAGACCACAGAGGTTGCTCACCAGGAGAATCCAGGGCATCAAACATCTACCCTACACAGATAGGCTAAAAGCCCTGTCCCTCTACTCAGTCTCCTATAGACTCCTCAGAGGTGACCTCTGTTTGGCATACAAAGCAATCTCAGACCCTGCCCTGATGGGACTGTTGCATATCCGCAAGTCCAGCTCCACTCGAGTAACCCACATGCGCGACCTTAACCTGGTCTGTGACATCAATAGGACTTGCTGGCAGGACAGATTTGTATCCCAGAGACTCCACATTCTATGGAATAGACTCCCTCTCCACATCAAGCAGAGTACCTCATTAACCCTTTTTAAGCACAACCTGGATAAATGGAGCAGAAAATATACCACTGGGATTCTACCTGTGTCCCTGCTGGATAGGGGCATCGGGTGCTGACTTGTCTGAACAAGGGCTAAATTCTTGGCTAGACTTATAAGGGTCTCAGGGCCAATAGCCTAGTAAGTTCCTATAACTTCCTATGATCCTATCATCCTATGAGAGATGTACTAGAAAGCTTTCAGGAGTTAGATCAAATGCCATTTTTATGAAAACAAGTTCTGCAGCAAACCACATGAGGTACCTTTAAATGCATAACTAGCTAGAAGCATTGCTATATGTTTCTTTTTCAGAGTGTGGATAACCTTTTTAGTATTCCATATTTGTTACTGAAACTACATCCATACTTACAAACTGAAGTCCATAGAAGCTGTTGGTGACCAATCCCTGACTTGTCACATTTTACAGTGCTAAAGCTTGTCACTAATCATGACACTGCAAGGTAAGTGCCAAAGCAAGCTAGTCCTGGAGCTAGATTTGTATTACTCTCTGCTGATCGTAAACCAACAACCAGTCATATGCGTTCTGAATTTATTAATTCACTACAGATGAATAGTACATTATGTGAAAATTACATGTTGTTGTTTCTTTCAGCTTTTCCAGGTTAGGAGTCACCACAGCGGAACTCCGGTCCGCTAATGATTGGCAGTAGATTTTTACATACCGAGTTGCCAGCCCTGACGCACAAACTTCAATGAAGGTACGCCCATTCACGCATGTCTCCACACAGAAGACGCTTTAGCTGAGAATCAAACAGGACGTCTTACTGTGAGGCGACAACGCTACCGCAGCACCACCACCGCAGCTATTATGTGAAAATTACATGATACAGAATATTCAGAAAATCTATTTTATCTGACCAAATCCCCATTGGCAAACAAGCCTCATTTCCAGATCACAAAATCTATCCAGTTTTGCAACATGCTGCGGTTGTTCTGATACTTGACAAGGCCTGCTAGTGTATCCAATATCTATCATACTGTTAATTATTAAAAATGTGTGATGTAAGTCATTTTCACACATTTTATAAAATGCTTTTGTACAAGGTGTACTGTTAGGAATAAAAGTGTTAGCATGTCTTAACTGTGTGTCGTAATTCATTTCATTATTTTTAAACATATTCTTTAAATCAAGGTTACAGACAAATAATCTGAGTTCAGATGTAACATAGTGATTGTTTTATAATTAAATTTTAGAACAATAATTACAATTGTTTTAAGAATGATGTAATTGTTTCTATGTCACGTGAGGGTTTTATTTTATGTCATGTGATTGAACATTTGATTATAATTGGCTGGCTTTTATTATATAAATGAAGAATAGTTAAGTTGTTTTAATTAACACTGAAGAAGAGTCGGATTGAGTTGAAATCTTTGTTGTTGAATAAAGAACAAGACTGTTAGACTTTGTTTTTTTTTTGTCAGGTAACTGAAGTTTAGTTATTAATGATCTTTCTTTTCACAGATGCTGACGGAGATATAACGGCAAGGTAAATATCATTTTGTCTGTTATTTGTATTCATTTGTGTGTGTTCTGTTTTTATGATTTTTTTCAGCCATGAAAGATGCTATTATGATAAGCAATGAATAAACTGTAATAAATACAAGAAACAAAATCTGCCATATTAAAGTGGTTTGAATGGTTAAAATGTGCTCTCTATATATTAGGTAAATATGCTGAAGACCATTGTTATGTTATTGATAGTAATGTCTTCTTTGTTCATGATTCCTTTACTCCAGCAAACCAAGTGGGCATGATGTGAAACTTGTATCTGTGAAGAGAACCTCAAGGGATTTTGGTATGTATCTCGACAAATACCTTTGACAGTAAGTAGAAATTCAGTGTATATGGGCAAATAATGATAATGATTTAGTCATGGCAGGTTTGGGGTAAGTTTTTAATAGTCTGACTGTGCCTTTGTCAAAATTCATATAGTCTTTATTTTAGACATTGTCTGAAGATATTTTATTGGATAAAATGCAGTTGAATAACCTTGGCTATAAGCTGCTCCCAAGAAATGAGATGACCAGCTAAAGAGAAACAGTGAAACAGATTGTACGCCTTGGTGTTCTAATAGGAGAAAGCAGTGTGCTGAATATTCACCCAAGTGGTCTGGTCTTTGACAAAGCAGAAAAGCAGAGAGAGGAAGCTAACACATACACAATAGGTGTTGACTTATACCTTAAGGTTGCAAGTTTATGCACAAGCTATTACACCAACACTGCTGGACTGTACATCAGGGAAGGAAACAAAACATGACACCTTTTATCTTTCTCTGTGTCTCTGTCTCTCTTTCTCTTGCTCTCTCTCTCTCTCCCTCTCTCTCTCTCTCTCTCTCACTGTCTCAGTATCTGTCATAACATTCAGGCACTCCAACATTTTATCACTCCTTTTTTCATCTCTTTGCCTTGTTTTTATCCTTGAACAGGCGAATTCAAGAGAAATGGCAGCAGTAGTCAAGATAAGTGAAAGACATATTCAGTGAATACATCTTCATCGCTTACCAGCTGCTGAAATTAACTTCAGTGAACTGCCAAATTTTTCCCACATTTCAGAAACACTAGCCCACCAAACGTATGGAACACAAAAAGCACTAAATCAAATCCAACCAAGAGGAGGCTTTTCCCCTCACACCCCCCAAAATGGGGGGCTATGACCGCACACACCCCTGACTATATATACCAACTCTGTGATTGCACTACAGTGAGGAAAAGGGCAAAGTTGAGAGGATGGCCAAGTGTTTCCAAACTGTGTGAAAAATTCCACAGTTCATTGAAATTCATTTCAGTGCCTGGTGAGTGATGAATAACTGCTTCAATACACACCAGAGGTAACGTTTAATCTCACTTCCCGGAACGTACCGTAAGTGTACATGAATCACTGTAAAACATCCAAAAGTCAGAGATAGATAAACGAGCAGACCATTTAAATCCCAAAGGTTATTTAATGTGTAATACAATCATTGTAATGTTCAGGCCATACAATCCAGGGCTCAGATAATGGTGACCATAAGCATAACAGACTGGTTTCACCCCCTGGTGTCTTCAGTGCAATTTGGAGAAGGCCTGCATTACCATTTAAATAAACTATAATTAAAAAAACAATGTTCATTTTCTCCACAATACATGAATCATCCACAAAGGCTCTAAAACTTTTCCTACAAACATAAACCCTATCATCAGGAAAACAAAAATATAATATAGTGTATATTAATAAAAAAGAAAAAAGAACCCTACATAATATTAATGATCACTATATCAAATTATTTTACAGTAAAGCTAATTATCTGCTACCAGTTTTTATTTAAACCTAGTTTATATAAAGCACCCAGGTTAAATATCCATAACCATTACTTCCTATCTAATAACTTATGTTTAGAAGCTTCAGATGAACCTCCACCCCTCACTGAATCCAACCCAACAAAAAACAAAGTGTGCTGCAAGTGTATTACTTTATGTTTATATAGGGCACTTCTGTCTCTCTTGCAATTAATATCATTTAAGTGGATGGCTATCCTACTTTTAAACATTCTTGATGCCTGGCCTACATAAAAGCCCCCACATTGGTATACAGCCATATATGCCATCCATTCAGTATTACAAGTGATTAGCCATTTAATACTAAAAACCTTAGGGGTATTTACTGATGTGAAGGATCTGGTTTTGGATATAACCTTGCAGTAAACACAGTTACCACAATAATCTGAGCCAGTAATAGCACTTCTTTCAATAGGACTCTCTTTATTAAACCTAATTTTCTTATTCCAAGAAAGGTGTTCCCCAATATTTCTGCCCCTATGATAACTAAACTGACAATAATCCTCCCTACATTGACCAAAAAAATTCATCTGTTCTCAATATATACCAAAATGTGTTCATAATCTCCTTAATCCTAAAAGTATTAGTCCCATATGTGGTTACTAAACATAACTTTGATGACTCTAATGTCAACCCCTCATTTCTATTTTTAGTTAATATATCTATTTATATTAGATGCTAACATCTCAGCTGCACCCACATTTGAGGGATTATACCTCCTCTTAATAAACCTTGCACTCATTTTTTCTGCCTCTATTTTAAATTGCCCATTGTCACTACAAACATGTCAGAACCATAAAAATTGAGCCTTAGGAATATCAGTAATTATATGCCTAGGCTGACAGCTGTTAGCCTCTAATAAAGAATTCTTTGTAAAAGATTTTCTATATAAAGAGGTGGCCACAGTGCTGTCAATTAATTTAGTGTTATCGATGCCTAGAAAGTCTATATTAGTAGATTCAATTCTGTCTATGAACTTTAGACCAAATTCATTGGAATTTAAATACAACACAAATTGGTTCTACTTTTCCGTTGTTCCAGCCCAAACACTCCAATAGTCATCTAAAAAATGCAATGTAATTAATTCATTTTTAAATGGATTACTATCCTGAAAAATTAAGGAATGTTCTATAAAACCCATAAAAAAGTCAGTGTAAACTGGAGTGAATGTAGTACTCATAGCCGTGCCTTTAACTTGTAAATAGCAGTCATTGTTAAAATAAAAAACATTTTGTGCCGAAACTATTTTTATCAAATCTAGTAAGAGCTCACAATGTTTATCTGTATATAAACCAGAATTAACGAGCCAGAATCTCGCAGATATAAGACTTCGCTCAAGGGGAATGTTAGCATACAATAACTGTATATCTATGGTACATAAATAAGAGCCATATGGAACCTGTAAATCATCCAAAAGCTTCAAAAATTGTGTTGAATCTCTCAAGCATGCCCTGACCAAAGTCAACAAAGGTTTCAGTTTTGATTTGAAATAAACAGACAGGGGTTCAGTCAAAGAACCCCAACCAGACACTATAGGTCTTTCAGGTGGATTACTAATTGATTTATGTATTTTGGGCAGTATGCAAAACCACTGGGGTTTAGGATCATCCACTATTAACTGTCTTAATAACTCATCTGTAATCAGGCCATCTTTCTTAGCCTGCAATAAAATTCCATCAATGATCCTTTTAAAATCAAATGTAGGAACGAATGGTAATTTAAAATAAAACTTCCTATCTTCCAATTTTTTCATAACCTCATTGATGTAATCAGATGTATTCAGTACAACTGTAGCCCCACCTTTTATCTGCTTTAACTACTACAATCTGTTGATTTCCAGATAAATTAATTAGGGCTTGTTTCTCTTCCTTAGTTAGGATGCAACCATAACCTTTAAAAATAGAATTTTGATTAGTGTATAACTCTCACATTACCTGTTCCTCAAATAACTTAACTTTAGGATGATATGGTGGTTGAAACAAAGATTTTTTTAAATTTAAAGCCAGCCTCAGAACTAGATGTTTCTTTACCACTACAGTCATAATAATACCTAAGATTAAGTTTCCAAACCTTTATTTAACAAACATCTCGCACTATCTGTGACTTGATAAGTAGACAAACTGACAACCAAATCATTTTCATTAGTTTTATCAAAAGCAGTATCAGTCACATTTTGAGCAGGTCTCTGAATCTTTTCTCCATAAAGTCTCTTGTTCGAGCTTCAATCTTTCCTTCCCCCCTCTCTTTTACATACAGGAGAGGTGACTTCAAAAGTCTCCCCAAGATCAGTCTCAGTATCAGTACTAGGTGGAATCCAGGAAAAATCAGACATGCTTGAATCAGTGTTACTAGAATTAGGGGGATTTTTCAAAACAGATCAACTTCTGTTTCAGTTTATTCCAAGCCCTATTTTGCTCCCTTCAGAAAACCGCACTGATCTCTTCTTTAAGGTTTTCCAAGTGAGCATTATATTATTTTGAAAATCCCACCTACCTCTATTGGATTTCTTATACTTGTTTTTAACTTCATTCTCAAACCCATTAATTTCATTAATATATCTAGTGTAAAAATCCTGGTAAGCATCATGTCCCTCAAAAGCTTGGATATTGGATATGTTAAAATCCAGTTTCTCTTTCATGGACTCTATTGTTTGTTCATAGTAGTTAGTTAATAGTTCAATAAACAGTTTAGATGCAGAATTCTGTACTGAACTCCATTTTGCCATAAATATAGTATCATCTTTCCCAACCTCCGGCTCCACATAAACACATACACAACAAGGTGCTGTATCAGCAGATAAATAAGCTTTGAGCAGTTTAACATGCCAAATGGTCAATCTAAATTTCTTAGTTAATATAGTCAATTCCACACACACACACACACACACACACACACACACACACACACACACACACACACACACACACACAGACAGACATATATATATATATATATATATATATATATATATATATATATATATATATATATATATACACACACACACACACACACACATATATATATATATATATATATATATATATATATATATATATATCTCTATAACTATAAAGGTTCATAGGTTTATAGGTGTGTACTAGGCTAATGGCCCTAGGCCTTTACAAGCCTAGCCATAGGATTACCCTGGCATAGTGTCACCCAACCTTAGTTCCCAGTGCCTCTGTCGAGTAGAGCCACTGGAGTTATCCCCGGGGTGAATTTTCTGTTTCTCATCCACTCATCAAGATTTCTCTTGAAGAGGGTCTGCTTGACATGTATGGAAAGTCTATTCCATACCATGGGCAGTCTCTGGGTTATGAACCTGTCCCTCCAGCATGTTCTGTTAATTGTGGTAATGAGCTTGAGGTCTCTGGAGCATGTGGTGTGCAGGGATTGGGATTTCTTTAGATGTAGCATTTCTCACAGATCTGGGTCAGACATGACTTTGTAAGTCAAGCAGAGATTGCCTCTAAGTAGGCAATATGAGACAGATAATAGTTGGAGTTTTTTGAGTCTGTCCATATAGGACAAGTGTTTAAGGCCTAGGATCATCTTTGTGAGATACTTTTGTGGCCTCTCCAGTTGTTGCAAGTGTCTAGTGAGGTACATACCAAATGGGGCCATGATTGGCCTAATGAGGGAAGAGTAGAGGGAGACAATGAACTCTTTCTTCCTGGATGCAAAACCCTTAGTAATGAGATGTGCCACATAGAAGGACTTTCTGACCACGGTGGCAATGTAGTGGTCAAAAACGAGGTTACTGTCAACCTGTGTTCCCAGATATCTTAAAACGCCTTCTGTGTTCAGTGGACTACCATCAATGTGGTAATTCATGGAAACCGGGTTTTTCCCAAAGGGGATGACAACACATTTTTGGCATTAAGCTTTAGGCCACGGTTCTGACACCAGTTGTTCATCTCAGTGAAGACTTTCTGAAGGATGTCAACATCACTTGGGGAGTTAATAACAGCTCCCAACTTGCAATTGTCTGTGAACTTTGTCAGCCAGAGTCTCTTTGTGTTGGCCTAGACTTCAGAGAAGTAGATGCCAAACAAGAGAGGACCCAGAACCGAACCCTGTGTGACTTCACTCGTCGGCAGTCTGACTTGGAGTCAGCTACTTTCACACTGTGGTTCTATCTGTGAGCCAGTTTGAAACTCACCTAGTGATATAAGGGTTGAAGCCTAGCTTAGTGAGTTTCTGTATGATTCCTGAGTGGGGAATGGTATCAAAAGCCTTGGCCAGATCAAGGTAGGTTGTATGAACCACCTTGCCTTCATACACAGCTCTGGCAACTGACTCAGAGAAGTTGACCAAGTTGAGCAGGCATGATCTACCCTTCACAAAACCAAACTGTGTGGGTTTCAGAGTTTGGAGATTCTCTATATCCTTGTTTATTAGGTCCATGATGATGTGTTCCATAGCTTTGCATATCAGGCTTCTCAGGCTAATGGGGTGATAGTTCCCAGGGTCTGTAGTTGCCCCTCCTTTGTGGAGAGGGATGACTGTAGCAGTGCACCATTCGGTAGGGACAAAGCCTGAGGTGAGGCTGTGGTTGAACAGGGCACACAGGTGAGGTGCCAGTTCACTCTGCAATTCATGTAGAACACAGCCAGGGATATTGTCAGGTCCCATAGAAGCTGTGTTCTTGGCCTTGGACATTGCTCTTTTAAACAAGAAGCAGGTGCCCATGGAACCCTTGCATGGCCAAACAGGAGAAAATCAAAAACAGAAAACGCCAGCAAGTGTTGGCAAATGCCACATCCAAAAATGATTTATTGCCATAGGGAAGAAAAATCCCCCTAAGTCTCTGATATTGTCAAAACAATTACAGACCGGTTTCGGCTCCTCAGAGCCGTCTTCAGTGAAATACAAAGTCGAATGTCAGAGTATCAAAACACATCCATATATATGAATGAGCCATACATAAAGACCAATCACAATACAGCATTTACAATTGTTACAATTGGTCATTAAGGCCAGGTGAAAACAAAGCTCCAAGTTTTATAATCCATTTTCTCTCCTTGGAGCTAAGTAATTCCTGCCAATACTGTTTACCTTTGCATCTCCCCTTAATGCAATCAATGATGATAAATTTAAAAGATGCTGATGCATGTTTTAAACAATGTTTATATAGTGCATTGCTGGTGTGTTTATTTTTAATATCACTCAAATGCTCACAAATTCTAAGACGAAAGGCCCTGGAGGTCTTTCCAACATAGAAAGCAGAACAATTGCAGGTCAACAAATAGATGACCCACTCAGTGTTACAATTGGCCCAAAATTTGATGTCAAAAACATCTGAAGTGTTTTGACTACTAAATTCACTAGTACGTGAGACATGAATACAGAAAGAACAGTTTCCACAGGGTATACATCCAACAATAGGTTTGCCTGAAATAGACAGCTGGGTTGAAGCAGGAGAATCCAAACCAACTCTCTTATAATAACTAAGTTTAGAGCCAATGGTCTGTCCCCTTCTGAATGAAAAAGAACATTTGTCTGGAAGCAAAGAATTTAATTTATGATCAGCTTTAAGAACATTCCAATGTCTGTGTATAACGTTTTTAAAACCCTGTGTGTTACGTCCATACGTAGTCACCAAACGCAAGGGTTGTGGCTTCATATTATTGTTCTTATCTCTGTATGATAATAGATCCTCTCTGTTTATATTAGACACAAATCTTTTGGCTAAATGCACAGTGCCTGGACGATAACCCCTCCTAATGAATCTGTATGTCAGATCATCCTGGGCCTCAAGAAAGGATTGTTGGCTGGAACAGATTCTTCTAGCTCTTAAAAATTGGGATTTGGGTATATTCTGGATGACATGTTGTGGGTGGAAGCTGGTAGCATGTAGTACTGAGTTGAATTCTGGAAATTTCCTGAACATCCTAGTTGACAACGTGTTATCCTGATTTCTGATAATTTCAACATCAAGAAATACTATCCTCGACACATGGCAGGTCAACTTGAATTCAATCCCCCATATATTATCGTTAAGATATTCAAGAAACTCCATAAGATAATGTTCATCAGCTTTCCACACCAACCAACAGTCATCCAGATAACGACGCCAAATGTCCATCTCACACATATAGATATTATGATTGTGATCATAAATAATAATTTCTTCTATATATGCCATGAAAAGATCTGCATATATGGGTGCAAAAGATGCACCCATAGCAGTACCTTTTGTTTGCCAGTAACATAGATTTTGAAAATAAAAAACGTTACTAGACAAGACATGTTCTGTAAGGCATACAAGAAATGTATTAAATCCAGGTTGATATAAACCTGATCTAGCCAACCAATAATCCAACGCTTGTAAACCTGCCCAGTGTGGAATGTTGGTATAAAGAGAGGTGATGTCCAAAGTGCATAATAGCCAGTGTGATTCAAGTTGGGAGTTATTGATAATGTCCAAGAATTGGGTGGTGTCTTGAATTCTAGCTCTAATAAAACCCAATAGTGGTTTTAAATATTGGGTTAGGTATTCAGACAATGGTTCAGTGAGAGACCCATGTCCAGAGACAATGGGTCGACCTGGTGGATTTGTGGCATGTTTATGGATCTTGGGTAACAAATATAAATATTGTTTCTTAGGTGAACCAACCATCAATTGTTCTTTAATAAATTGTGTAATGATACCCTCCTCCACTGCCTCAGTCAAAAACTGGCCAATTTGGCGCTGGAAGTGGGGTGAGGGATCCAAAGGCATCTGCCTATAATATTGTTTGTCACCCAATTGCCTCATAGCCTCACTGTCATAAGCAGCCTTATCCAGTACCACCACCGCTCCACCTTTGTCAGCTTGAATAATCACCAGATCTTTGTTATTAATAAGCTCATCCAAACTATGTATTTCTTCAACAGACAAATTATTGTAAGAAATGGGAAAATCCCTAAGATGACAATGTATATCCTGAAGGACATTTTTCTGAAATACCCCCACTAAATGTGTCATCGGTGGATTAAATGTCGATTTTTTAAACCTAAAATCACAAGATGTATCACAAGATGTATCACAAACATTATTGTCAAAGAACACCTTCAGATTCAAAATTCGACAAAAGTTTATCACATCCTGAGCCAAACATTGTTCAGAGACAAAGAACCCAGGGACAAAATTAAGCCCTTTGTTTAATAATTTGAGTTGTGCATTAGTCAAATCAACAGACGAAATATTATGGACATTGATATTAGAAATTAATGTTGTGTCATAATTTTCAGAAGTGCCTCCAGACTTTGTTTGGATGTTTCATTTCTTATGCTTCCGCCCCCCTCATCTGTATCTAAATTGGGAGGGTATAAAGAATTGTCCCCTTTAGCCTTAGGTGACCCCTCTCTAGAATGTATATCAAGTTCACCTTCTGTATTAGAAGTGTCCTCACCAGAGGTACCATTGGAAAAAACAAAATTTTTCTTGAGGATAGATTTGGGCCTTTTTCTTTTGGGAGTAGATGACCTCTTATCATACTTATTCTCATCTCTAGGTAGTCTAAAAGAAACATTCTTAGATGTATCAAAGGGTTTACCCCTCTCGTAATCACCTACATCCCTAAGAATTTTTTTTATTTTCCTGTCCTTTAAAGTGATTTCCATTTTGGACAAATCAGTAGTAAGTTTTTTAACCTGTGTCATAAAAGAATCACAAGTTTCAAACTTATTCGTCTCCAAACAGACAGTTTCCAAATCTTTAACACCTTGCTGCACCTTACGTTCATAAAAATTGGCCAAAGCATCCACAAATTTGGAAGAGGCCAATTGTTGAATGTGACCCCAATCCTCAATAAGTTGGTCAACAATATTAGAGACCAAAGGTTGTACCTTGACCCTGAGGCCCCGTGAAGTAATGTGTTTCTGCTGATATGCTTTAAATAGACGTAGATGCCACACATTAGTCCTAATCATCTTCATATTCTTACCCAATCTATTAAAATATCTCACATTGTGCGTCCAAATCAGATCCAATAACATCAGTAGTGGATGACAAACCATGCTTGTCTAAACCAAACACAGATAAATCATCCATATCAGAAGATAAACCCTGTATAATGGGTGAAAGTGCCATGTTTCGAACCTCAAGATTGAACCCAACCAAGCCAAATGGGATATATCATAAAATGAAAACAAATATGTCACCAAATAAGAAAAATATCTTATTAATGACACGCTGATATTCAAACTGGCACAAAAATGATATATCATATATTCTCAGGCCTTTGCGACTGAGATAATATTTGAACAACAGTCCAACAAAAAATCAAAATTGTCCAAAAAAAGACCATTATACACCAAAATACCAATAAATAGAATAATCTATAGAATCACTTGGTATTGTGTATAAGTCTTATGGATCAATAACCAACTGTTTTAACCAATACAATAAAGCAGCCAAACCGACCTAACAGCATCACTGAAGTCATATCACTGCGTATTGGTATGAACATACCCAAAAAAACAATATATGATATAATCATGTGCTCCAAAAGCCAATTGTAAGCACTACCAATCCACATAAAGTATATAATACCATAAAACGTATCTTTACATATTGTCCATAAACCACCTAATATGGTGAAATGATCCCAAAGGTTTCCAATCAATATTCTGTGTCAGTGATAATCAGCAGAGTCAATATTTATTAACCCACCCATAGATATATTATTGAGATGGTGTGGTTGGCTCCAAGAATCCTGTAGTTCAACAATATTAATATGTATCTGAAATGGACCACAACGTGCCTATCTGGAAAAAATAAAACATATCAACAGATAATCAATCTATAACTGCATTCGTTCTACCTAAATAGTGAAAACAATAACCAGAAATCAAAACACTTAAGACCTCTGAAATGATACCATAAGTTTTACTATGGTCATAAATAATGGTGAAATATAAACCCGAAAGACCCTGTTAGGCCCAAAAAATGTGTGCACATCAACCTATAATCTGTTATTAACAATATTACAGTAACAGTAGAGATAACAAACATCTAACTGTTCTAAAAATAATGGTCCACTGTCAGTCCAACATGGGCTGTCAGTGCAAATGTGCATGAAATATATATATATATATATATACTGAATAATCAACACTCCTCCGGAGCCATACATATCATCTGCATTATAAAAAACAGAATATTGAACCAGAAATGCATAAAATGAACCCACATCTCGAAACCAAACTAGAGAATGTGGAAAAACCGCTATCAGCAATAGCAAAAAGATCAGACAAAGTCCGATCTGTATATGAATGACCATCTATATTAATCAGCTCAAATTTGAAAAATGGCCCAAAAATGTGAACAATGTCACTATATTAAGCAACTGGACCATTCAAACTGCATGTATATTAAGGCCACTTTAAAGAATTAACACCAAAATCATTTTAAATCTGACATTGATGGAAAATACTAGTAAAATGGATCAAAAACTGTAACTATAAACATAAGCCATAGCATAATCATGCCACATTAAACTAGTGCAACAATAGATAAACAGTTGTAATCAGGAAACTGTGAATAACAAACTCACCCAACTATATATAAAGATATCCAGTAGTACAAAAAAACTAGACCTTATAGAACACATACGCATTGAGTCTGCTTTAAAAAACGGACACAAAACAGGTCCAAAACAGACTAGATATAAGAATCCCCTCAAAAGCGCTGGTGATATGTCAGGTGGACCAAACAGCCCATATCAATACAATAATACAAACATATATTAAGAAAACAGTAATAATTTAAACAAAAAAATAATGAACAAAAAATAAACTATAAACTACATTGAACATGACTGATATGTATCACATTTAGCATATAAATGATGGCCCAAAAGTGAAAAATAACACTTTTCTAGGCTCCCAAGAAATACAAGTTACATATATATCGTGTTCGCTTAAACAACGAACACCAAACAATTCAAAACCGGCGTTTTAAAAAAACGCCAGCAATACTAGTGAAAATAGCAGATAAATGTAGCTGCATGGATATATTCTAACCTAACCATGCCACATTAAACTAATATGCAGATTTGTTGGTCAAAAAAGGCAAGCTACAGGCTTGCCTACACATACCTGGTATAAATGTAAGCATATGTATCAAAAATCATTCAATGGTCCAAATGAAATCGCCATTGAAAAAACATACAAAACACATACACATTAGGTCCGCTTTACTAAAACACGGACACAGAACAAGTCCAAGCTGGCGTTGACGTGGAAGGGTCCTCCGGTATGCTGGAAATGTTCGCAAATGGACCAAACAGGAAGTGAGGTTACGTGAATGTCCAAAACGTAACCATATAGCATATAAACAACCATATACCAGAAATACACTCCTGCGATACACGAATATTCATATAGTTGGTGAGAACATGACGTGAGAAGGATAAAACCAAAGTATGAATCTGATACAATGACAAAAATTAAATAAAAATAGCAATGGTGAAAACAAACATGGATAGTGAGCCAGCCAACAGCGGTTCCCAGCAACTGTGGAAAGGCAGTCCAAACAAGAAGCAGGTGCCCGTGGAACCCTTGCACAGCCAAACAGGAGAAAATCAAAAACAGAAAACGCCAGCAAGTATTGGCAAATGCCACATCCAAAAATGATTTATTGCCATAGGGAAGAAAAATCCCCCTAAGTCTCTGATATTGTCAAAACAATTACAGACCGGTTTCGGCTCCTCAGAGCCTTCTTCAGTGAAATACAAAGTCAAAAGTCAGAGTATCAAAACACATCCATATATATGAATGAGCCATACATAAAGACCAATCACAATACAGCATTTACAATTGTTACAATTGGTCATTACGGCTAGGTGACAACAAAGCTCCAAGTTTTATAATCCATTTTCTTTCCTTGGAGCTAAGTAATTCCTGCCAATACTGTTTATCTTTGCATCTCCCCTTAATGCAATCAATGATGATAAATTTAAAAGATGCTGATGCATGTTTTAAACAATGTTTATATAGTGCATTGCTGGTGCGTTTATTTTTAATATCACTCAAATGCTCACAAATTCTAAGACGAAAGGCCCTGGAGGTCTTTCCAACATAGAAAGCAGAACAATTGCAGGTCACCAAATAGATGACCCACTCAGTGTTACAATTGGCCCAAAATTTGATGTCAAAAACATCTGAAGTGTTTTTACTACTGCTTCAACCCAGCTGTCTATTTCAGGCAAACCTATTGTTGGATGTATACCCTGTGGACACTGTTCTTTCTGTATTCGTGTCTCACGTACTAGTGAATTTAGTAGTAATAACACTTCAGATCTTTTTGACATCAAATTTTGGGCCAATTGTAACACTGAGTGGGTCATCTATTTGGTGACCTGCAATTGTTCTGCTTTCTATGTTGGAAAGACCTCCAGGGCCTTTCGTCTTAGAATTTGTGAGCATTTGAGTGATATTAAAAATAAATGCACCAGCAATGCACTATATAAACATTGTTTATAACATGCATCAGCATCTTTTAAATTTGTCATCATTGATTGCATTAAGGGGAGATGCAAAGATAAACAGTATTGGCAGGAATTACTTAGCTCCAAGGAGAGAAAATGGATTATTAAACTTGGAGCTTTGTTTTCACCTGGCCTTAATGACCATTTGTAACAATTGTAAATGCTGTATTGTGATTGGTCTTTATGTATGGCTCATTCATATATATGGATGTGTTTTGATACTCTGACTTTTGACTTTGTATTTCACTGAAGAAGGCTCTGAGGAGCCGAAACCGGTCTGTAATTGTTTTGACAATATCAGAGACTTAGGGGGATTTTTCTTCCCAATGGCAATAAATCATTTTTGGATGTGGCATTTGCCAACACTTGCTGGCGTTTTCTGTTTTTGATTTTCTCCTGTTTGGCCGTGCAAGGGTTCCATGGGCACCTGCTTCTTGTTTGGACTGCCTTTCCACAGTTGCTGGGAACCGCTGTTGGCTGGCTCACTATCCATGTTTGTTTTCACCATTGCTATTTTTATTTAATTTTTGTCATTGTATCAGATTCATACTTTGGTTTTATCCTTCTCACATCATGTTCTCACCAACTATATGAATATTCGTCTATCGTAGGAGTGTATTTCTGGTATATGGTTGTTTATATGCTATATGGTTACGTTTTGGACATTCACGTAACCTCACTTCCTGTGTGGTCCATTTGCGAACATTTCCAGCATACCGGAGGACCTTTCCACGTCAACGCCAGCTTGGACTTGTTCTGTGTCCGTGTTTTAGTAAAGCGGACCTAATGTGTATGTGTTTTGTATGTTTTTTCAATGGCGATTTCATTTGGACCATTGAATGATTTTTGATACGTATGCTTACATTTATACCAGGTATGTGTAGGCAAGCTTGCCTTTTTTGACCAACATATCTGCATATTAGTTTAATGTGGCATGGTTAGGTTAGAATATATCCATGTAGCTACATTTATCTGCTATTTTCACTAGTATTGCTGGCGTTTTTTTTAAAACGCCGGTTTTGAATTGTTTGGTGTTCGTTGTTTAAGCGAACATGATATATATGTAACTTGTATTTCTTGGGGGCCTAGAAAAGTGTTATTTTTCACTTTTGGGCCATCATTTATATGCTAAATGTGATACATATCAGTCATGTTCAATGTAGTTTATAGTTTATTTTTTGTTCATTATTTTTTTGTTTAAATTATTACTGTTTTCTTAATATATGTTTGTATTATTGTATTGATATGGGCTGTTTGGTCCACCTGACATATCGCCAGCGCTTTTGAGGGGATTCTTATATCTAGTCTGTTTTGGACCAGTTTTGTGTCTGTTTTTTAAAACAGACTCAATGCGTATGTTTTCTATAAGGTCTATTTTTTTTGTTCTGCTGGATATCTTTATATATAGTTGGGTGATTTTGTTATTCACAGTTTCCTGATTACAACTGTTTATCTATTGTTGCACTAGTTTAATGTGGCATGATTATGGTATGGCTTATGTTTATAGTTACAGTTTTTGATCCATTTTACTAGTATTTTCCATCAATGTCAGATTTAAAATGATTTTGGTGTTAATTCTTTAAAGTGGCCTTAATATACATGCAGTTTGAATGGTCCAGTTGCTTAATATAGTGACATTGTTCACATTTTTGGGCCATTTTTCAAATTTGAGCTGATTAATATAGATGGTCATTCATATACAGATCGGACTTTGTCTGATCTTTTTGCTATTGCTGATAGCGTTTTTTCCACATCCTCTAGTTTGGTTTTGAGATGTGGGTTCATTTTATGCATTTCTGGTTCAATATTCTGTTTTTTATAATGCAGACGATATGTATGGCTCTGGAGGAGTGTTGATTATTCAGTATATATATCTATTTCATGCACATTTGCACTGACAGCCCATGTTGGACTGACAGTGGACCATTATTTTTAGAACAGTTAGATGTTTGTTATCTCTACTGTTACTGTAATATTGTTAATAATAGATTATAGGTTGATGTGCACACATTTTTTGGGCCTAACAGGGTCTTTCGGGTTTATATTTCACCATTATTTATGACCATAGTAAAACCTATGGTATCATTTCAGAGGTCTTAAGTGTTTTGATTTCTGGTTATTGTTTTCACTATTTAGGTAGCATGAATGCAGTTATAGAGTGATTATCTGTTGATATGTTTTATTTTTTCCAGATAGGCACATTGTGGTCCATTTCAGATACATATTAATATTGTTGAACTACAGGATTTTTGGAGCCAACCACACCATCTCAATAATATATCTATGGGTGTGTTAATAAATATTGACTCTGCTGATTATCACTGACACAGAATATTGATTGGAAACTTTTGGGATCATTTCACCATATTAGGTGGTTTATGGACAATATGTAAAGATACGTTTTATGGTATTATATACTTTATATGGATTGGTAGTGCTTACAATTGGCTTTTGGAGCACATGATTATATCATATATTGTTTTTTTGGGTATGTTCATACCAATACGCAGTGATACGACTTCAGTGATGCTGTTAGGTCGGTTTGGCTGCTTTATTGTATTGGTTAAAACAGTTGGTTATTGATCCATAAGACTTATACACAATACCAAGTGATTCTATAGATTATTCTATTTATTGGTATTTTGGTGTATAATGGTCTTTTTTTGGACAATTTTGATTTTTTGTTGGACTGTTGTTCAAATATTATCTCAGTCGCAAAGGCCTGAGAATATATGATATATCATTTTTGTGCCAGTTTGAATATCAGCGTGTCATTAATAAGATATTTTTCTTATTTGGTGACATATTTGTTTTCATTTTATGATATATCCCATTTGGCTTGGTTGGGTTCAATCTTGAGGTTCGAAACATGGCACTTTCACCCATTATACAGGGTTTATCTTCTGATATGGATGATTTATCTGTGTTTGGTTTAGACAAGCATGGTTTGTCATCCACTACTGATGTTATTGGATCTGATTTGGATGCACAATGTGAGATATTTTTTAATAGATTGGGTAAGAATATGAAGATTGTTAGGACTAATGTGTGGCATCTACGTCTATTTAAAGTATATCAGCAGAAACACATTACTCCACGGGGCCTCAGGGTCAAGGTACAACCTTTGGTCTCTAATATTGATGACCAACTTATTGAGGATTGGGGTCACATTCAACAATTGGCCTCTTCCAAATTTGTGGATGCTTTGGCCAATTTTTATGAACGTAAGGTGCAGCAAGGTGTTAAAGATTTGGAAACTGTCTGTTTGGAGATGAATAAGTTTGAAACTTGTGATTCTTTTATGACACAGGTTAAAAAACTTACTACTGATTTGTCCAAAATGGAAATCACTTTAAAGGACAGGAAAATAAAAAAATTTCTTAGGGATGTAGGTGATTATGAGAGGGGTAAACCCTTTGATACATCTAAGAATGTTTCTTTTAGACTACCTAGAGATGAGAATAAGTATGATAAGAGGTCATCTACTCCCAAAAGAAAAAGGCCCAAATCTATCCTCAAGAAAAATTTTGGTTTTTCCAATGGTACCTCTGGTGAGGACACTTCTTCTAATACAGAAGGTGAACTTGATATACATTCTAGAGAGGGGTCACCTAAGGCTAAAAGGGACAATTCTTTACACCCTCCCAATTTAGATACAGATGAGGGGGGCGGAAGCATAAGAAACGAAACATCCAAACAAAGTCTGGAGGCACTTCTGAAAATTATGACACAACATTAATTTCTAATTTCAATGTCCATAATATTTCGTCTGTTGATTTGACTAATGCACAACTCAAATTATTAAACAAAGGGCTTAATTTTGTCCCTGGGTTTTTTGTCTCTGAACAATGTTTGGCTCAGGATGTGATAAACTTTTGTCGAATTTTGAATCTGAAGGTGTTCTTTGACAATAATGTTTGTGATACATCTTGTGATACATCTTGTGATTTTAGGTTTAAAAAATCGACATTTAATCCACCGATGACACATTTAGTGGGGGTATTTCAGAAAAATGTCCTTCAGGATATACATTGTCATCTTAGGGATTTTCCCATTTCTTACAATAATTTGTCTGTTGAAGAAATACATAGTTTGGATGAGCTTATTAATAACAAAGATCTGGTGATTATTCAAGCTGACAAAGGTGGAGCGGTGGTCGTACTGGATAAGGCTGCTTATGACAGTGAGGCTATGAGGCAATTGGGTGACAAACAATATTATAGGCAGATGTTTTGATCCCTCACCCCACTTCCAGCCAAATTGGCCAGTTTTGACTGAGGCAGTGGAGGAGGGTATCATTACACAATTTATTAAAGAACAATTGATGGTTGGTTCACCTAAGAAACAATATTTATATTTGTTACCCAAGATCCATAAACATGCCACAAATCCACCAGGTCGACCCATTGTCTCTAGACATGGGTCTCTCACTGAACCATTGTCTGAATACCTAACCCAATATTTAAAACCACTATTGGGTTTTATTAGAGCTAGAATTCAAGACACCACCCAATTCTTGGACATTATCAATAACTCCCAACTTGAATCACACTGGCTATTGTGCACTTTGGACATCACCTCTCTTTATACCAACATTCCATACTGGGCAGGTTTACAAGGGTTGGATTATTGGTTGGCTAGATCAGGTTTATATCAACCTGGATTTAATACATTTCTTGTATGCCTTACAGAACATGTCTTGTCTAGTAACGTTTTTTTATTTTCAAAATCTATGTTACTGGCAAACAAAAGGTACTGCTATGGGTGCATCTTTTGCACCCATATATGCAGATCTTTTCATGGCATATATAGAAGAAATTATTATTTATGATCACAATCATAATATCTATATGTGTGAGATGGACATTTGGCGTCGTTATCTGGATGACTGTTGGTTGGTGTGGAAAGCTGATGAACATTATCTTATGGAGTTTCTTGAATATCTTAACGATAATATATGGGGGATTGAATTCAAGTTGACCTGCCATGTGTCGAGGATAGTATTTCTTGATGTTGAAATTATCAGAAATCAGGATAACACGTTGTCAACTAGGATGTTCAGGAAATTTCCAGAATTCAACTCATTACTACATGCTACCAGCTTCCACCCACAACATGTCATCCAGAATATACCCAAATCCCAATTTTTAAGAGCTAGAAGAATCTGTTCCAGCCAACAATCCTTTCTTGAGGCCCAGGATGATCTGACATACAGATTCATTAGGAGGGGTTATCATCCAGGTACTGTGCATTTAGCCAAAATATTTGTGTCTAATATAAACAGAGAGGATCTATTATCATACAGAGATAAGAACAATAATATGAAGCCACAACCCTTGCGTTTGGTGACTATGTATGGACGTAACACACAGGGTTTTAAAAACATTATACACAGACATTGGAATGTTCTTAAAGCTGATCATAAATTAAATTCTTTGCTTCCAGACAAATGCTCTTTTTCATTCAGAAGGGGACAGACCATTGGCTCTAAACTTAGTTATTATAAGAGAGTTGGTTTGGATTCTCCTGCTTCAACCCAGCTGTCTATTTCAGGCAAACCTATTGTTGGATGTATACCCTGTGGACACTGTTCTTTCTGTATTCATGTCTCACGTTCTAGTGAATTTAGTAGTAAAAACACTTCAGATGTTTTTGACATCAAATTTTGGGCCAATTGTAACACTGAGTGGGTCATCTATTTGGTGACCTGCAATTGTTCTGCTTTCTATGTTGGAAAGACCTCCAGGGCCTTTCGTCTTAGAATTTGTAAGCATTTGAGTGATATTAAAAATAAACGCACCAGCAATGCACTATATAAACATTGTTTAAAACATGCATCAGCATCTTTTAAATTTGTCATCATTGATTGCATTAAGGGGAGATGCAAAGATAAACAGTATTGGCAGGAATTACTTAGCTCCAAGGAGAGAAAATGGATTATAAAACTTGGAGCTTTGTTTTCACCTGGCCTTAATGACCAATTGTAACAATTGTAAATGCTGTATTGTGATTGGTCTTTATGTATGGCTCATTCATATATATGGATGTGTTTTGATACTCTGACTTTTGACTTTGTATTTCACTGAAGAAGGCTCTGAGGAGCTGAAACCGGTCTGTAATTGTTTTGACAATATCAGAGACTTAGGGGGATTTTTCTTCCCTATGGCAATAAATCATTTTTGAATGTGGCATTGGCAAACATTGCTCTTTTAACCTGTGCAGCAGTAATACTGGGTGCCTGGAAATCTACTAGTATTGTGATTTGTCCTTTGGGGAGAGAGGCAAAGTTGGCACTGAATCTGTCGGCCAGTATATTGGCAATATCTGTTGGCTCAGCATAGGAGGTACCATTGTGCAGTAGCTCAGAGAAAATCTGGGTATTGCCATGGAGATTCTTTATATGACTATAGAAAGCCTTGTGGTTGTCTTTACTATCTGCTGCAATTCTGTTTTCATAGCTAGCTTTAGAGGTTTTGATGAGGGATCTCAACTTTATGTTGAGGCTAATAAGGGAGTTTATCCAGTCTTGGGACTTCATCTTTTTCTGCAACAGTTTCTTCCTTCTGTTGTAGAGTTTATTAATGGCAGGGGAACAGTAGATTGGCTTCCTATTTTTGGAGGAGAGCATCTTGGTTCTATTGGGTATGGCGAGATCCATGCATTTATGTACGTGTTCGTACAGTGCATTGGTGCATGATTTGGTAATCATACAACTATTCTCCATTTGCATGGGTGCCGTGAAGTTAGCCACCTCTGTTTTTAGGAGCCCAAAGTTAGCTTTGGAGAAGTTTTTCATGATGGTTACCTTTGCAGAGGGAGGGTGGATGTGGATTTCCAAGGTGATTAATTTGTGGTCAGATCTAACCAGGGAGGAGTTGATGATTGGTGCAGAGCAATGGTTGCCCATGTTAGTAATGACCAGGTCAATGATGTTGCTAGCTCTAGTGGGGGTAAGAATGAGCTTGTACAGGGCATTGGGATTACTGAACTCCAGGAAATGTTGGACAAGTGTATTGGTACAGAAGTAGTTTTCCCAGTTAATGGAGGGGTAGTTAAAGTCACCTAGTAAGATAGTGTTAAGTTGGACCCTAATATTTTCCAGGTGCTTAGGAACGTGGAGTGTGAGTCTTGGGACATGGTTAGTGAACTATAGCAGGCTATGACCTGAATCACTGTCTTACCCAATGTTAGCTGCACCTGAAGTATCTCTGATGCGTTATGTTGGGCTACCAGTCTGGAGGTGTGTGCATCCTTTATAAATATGGACACACTACCAGCACCTTTGGAGTTTTGGTTCAAGTTCTGGGGCCAAAAGGTGTTGAATGAGTTATAGCCTGGTAGTGCAGAGGTGCTTTCTGCTGCTTTAAACCAGGTCTCTGTTACAGTACAAATGTCGATGTTCTCCATTTTAAGGAGTGTTTTGAGTGAGTGCATCTTGAGATTTATACTTTTAACGTTGAGCAGCATGACCCTCAGATTGCATTTGTTTGTAGCTGTTAGGGTGGCAATTTAGTCTTTGGAACACTACCTAAAAAAGGCTCTATAGGTGTGGCAAGAGCCTTAGCCACTACCCGGAAACCCAGGGGTGATAAATGTAGGACATCTCTGGCAAAGCATCGATGTCTGTCAATCATGTCATCCCAAGCACACAGTTACTGGATCCCTTTAGAATGACACCAGAAACTTAGCCAATTGTTGAAGTCAATCATTTTCTGTTTGTACTGCAGTATCATTCTGGGTGATGGTAGGATGCTGCTCAAGTCTAGGGTCATACCTGCCTGGGCCACATAATCCGAGAGCTCCACCATGTCTCTTTTCATATAGTCCAGAGAGGTGCATCTCAGGTCATTCACACCCACATGGACAATGACAGTCATACTTGTACTTGTTGTGGAGTGACCTGAGTGCATGTGTTATGTGTCAGATTCTGGCACCTGATAGACAGCTGACTGTTACCTTCTCCTTATTCAACCTAGGGAGTGGGACATCAGTGTGCCTCACTATTGAGCCACCTATTATTATTGTATTGGGCAAGCTGTTTTTCCTTAGGGGCTTAGGTTGAGGGGCACATTGCGCAGGTCAACTATGAGTCTTGTGGTTTGTGCTGTGTTGTGGTAGTCGAGTGTGTTTCTGCCTTGGAGGTCTCTGTTGTTTGGGTAGATTTCTATTTAGAGGTTCTGCGAAGGTGGGTGTGTGGTTTGTGTTTTTATGTAAGGGCTGTGATGGTGGGTGTTCTGGAGGTGTGGTGCAGGTGTTGACCATCTCCTCTTGAATAGCTATTTCGGTTTTGGCTGGAGAGTGCATGGCTTCCAATTTGGAGATATAAGTGCATCTCTCAAAAGTCTGAGTGTTGGCAGGTAAGAAGAGAGGGTTGTCTGTGTACATGAGGCAGTTGCTACACTTCCTCAGAATGCCCAAGTTTACCAGGTTAATAGGAGAAAGCACAGGGAACTGATATTTAGACATGCCAGGAGGGATGGTCATCATTACTAAGTACTGGAGCTGTTTCCTTATAGGATGTCTAGCGCTGATAGCACTTATGTGTGTTACAATAATTGCTACAAAAATCCTGATGAAGTGCTAGGCACATATGCTAATTAAAGTGCAAGAGAGAAGAGAACTAGCAAGATCTAAGGGAAAAATTGAAGAGCAGACTTTCTGGCACTGGTAGTAGTTTACCACAGCTTAGTGGCACTGTGCGGTGCACAAACCCATCCAAACAAGGGCTTTTAAACCAGAAAGTTGAAAGGGATAGAAAAATTGCCAAACGGCCAATAAACTACAATTTCAGAGCCAGAAATCACTCCTCTTGTGGTATATAGGCTACCTAGTGCTTACCACTCCCACTGATAAGCTGGAAGGCTTCCTTCTAATACAGAACAGTCTGGGGAACTCTGAAACTTACAAAACAGTCCTGGATACAGCAAATGTGTATCTGGACTACTCTAGTAACAGGAAAGATGGGAAACAAGCTTAGAACTTTTTTTTTATTTTTTGCAGAAAAAACTGTTAAAACAGTGACAAATGTATTTATTTTTTATTTATTTTACATTTGTTGACCGGGATAGTCTGACTGGATACATGTCGATTTTCAGCAGAGGCCTGGGGAGAAAAGCTCCAAGGAAGTTATACAGGCAAACATTGACATAGTACACACTAAAGAACAATTACAAGCAATTTAAACAGTCTATTAGCCACACGGACTGTAGGTTATTTAATCTAACATGCATATCATCTGGTTAACTAAATTACAATTCAGTAGATATACATTAACAATATAATACTGGTACCCCGGTGTTCCCAAATATTTAGTCAGGCTTAGCAGAAGGCATAGCCATTGAGTCTTGAAGTACTGCTTGAGAGCTTTCTTGAATTGAGATAGGGTAGTCTATACTGTAATGTCAGCAGGTAGCAAGTTCCAAGTTTTGCCTATAGAGTTGGCAAACATGGAGTCCCCGGCAGAGTTGTTGGATTTGGTAGTTTGCACTACAAATCTATTGGATCAACGAAGTGGCCTGAGGTTGGTGTGGGGACAGATGATGTTTTTCAAAGCAGGTGTATTTTCAGGTTGGTTGAGTACTTTGTGAGCCACAATAAGTTGGTTATACTGAATCTGCCTACTTAGCTCTAGCCAATCTAGATTTTTTAAGTTTATGCAGTGATGTGTTCTGTAGGGCAGATCAGTGGAAAATCTAGCTATGCTATTGTAGCAGGTAGATAGTCTGTTGAGTTCATTTTTATTTAGGTTGGCAAGTATAGGGGAAGCATAGAAGATGGTGGAGAGCAAATGGTAGTGGGCGATGGCAGTCCTAGCAGGTGGGGTTAGGAATGGTTTTATTCTATATAGTGAGCCCAGTTTTTTATTAATGGATTTTATTGTTTTATTAACGTGAGCATCAAATTTGAGATTGTTGTCAACAATTACCCCAAGGAGTTTTGTGTGCTCATCTGAGGAGATTATGGTGCCATTGTTAGACTTAATGGAGAAAGATATCACCGGGGATTTTGGGGTGGGGGAGAAAAGTAGTAGCTTTGTTTTATTGGGATTTAAAATAAGACATCAGTCAGCAAGCCAGTTTTCAACTAGGTTGAAAGTACACTGAGTACTTAACTGCAGCTCAGCCTGGGTGGTACCAGTGCAGATCAACGTGGAGTCGTCTGTATACTGAATGCAGTTAGCATTTGGGATGACTGTGTGGAGATCATTAATAAATATGGAAAACAGCAGTAGTCCTAGAATAGACCCCTGCGGATACCTAGGGTGTTGGGTAAGAGGTTGGATAGACTATTCTGCCATAGTATGCCTTGTTGTCTATTGTGGAGATAGGATTGAAACCATTGAAGGGAGTGATGACCCAGGGACCTTTTTGTCAGGGTGTGGATAAGTAGATGGTGGTTAACCATATCAAAAGCTTTAGAGAGATCCAAGCAAAGGGCTGAGAATAGCTTGTTATTGTTTCTGTTATGGTTTATATCATTAGTGAAGGAGAGGAGGGCTGTGGTGGTACTGTGATGTGGTCTAAAGCCATGCTGAGATTTAGCCAATAGATTGTTCTGGGTTAGGAAGTACAGAAGTTGTTTGTGGATGCACTTTTCCATGATTTTTGCCAGTGGTGACAAAATGACTGTGGGTCTATAGTTAGATAATTCAGCAGAGCTCCCACCTTTATGGAGAGGTATGACATGATATATTTTGCAGATAGAGGAGACTTTGGCTTCAGATATGGATTGATTAATTAGAACGGAAAAGGGGAATGCTATAGAATCTGCTGCTTTTTGTAAATATTCAGCGGGGAGAAGGTCAGCAGCTATGGTGGTAGGTTTTAGTTTTTTGATCAGACTATGAATGAAAGATGTAGAGACAGGTTGGAAGCTAAAGGAGGACTGGGTACTGAGACTGGTATCCTGAATGTTAGTGGAGTTCAAGGGTAGCTGGCTAGCTAGGGCTTGGATAGTTTCTGTAAAGAAACTATTAAAGGTGTTAGCAACATCTTCTGGTAGTTCATCAGTAGAGGCTGGGGGAGGTGAAGTAGTGGTTTGTCCTGGGTGTAATAGTCTTTTTATGCCTGCCCAGAATTTTTGAGGAGTATTTTGGTTGCCTTGTTGGAGATTAAAGTAATATTTTTTTTTTGTCCAGTAAGGTGGATCTTTTAGTCTCGTTTCTCAATTGCTGAAATTTAATTTGATCTATAGGAGTTTTTGTGGCATGCCAGGTAGCCCATGCTTTATTCCTGATTATAATTTTTGATTTGGTTTCTTTAGATAGCCATGGGGCAACTTTAGTGTTAATCCTAGTGGAGCGAACAGGTGCATGAGAATCAAGGATGGAGAGGAATTTATTGTTAAAGTAGGCAATCGCTTCGTCTAATGGCAGTTGTTTTAGGACAGATCAATTGCATGATTTAAGTTCATCCTGAAATTTTTTGAGGTTAAAGTTTTTATTATTTCTTACGGTTCTGTAGGTGGGCTGGTGGGGGTTATAGGATTTGTGTTTGCAGATGAAGGTGAGAAAGTGATCACTGAGGTCATCAGGGATTGTCCCTGATGTGTAGATTTGGGGGTGGCTGTTGATTAATATCCAGTCAAGTGTACTTTCTTTTTGATTACGTTTACCCAATCTGGTGGGGGTGAATATGAACTGTGTGAACACATACAGGTTTACACGGGTGGTAGGAGATTGTGAAGAGCAGGTGTTCCAGTCAATATTAACATCTCTGAGTACTATGGTTTCCTGTGGATAGTTATCGGATAACCAGTGGAGGGTATCCTCTACTGTGTTATTATTATTCCCTGGGGGAATGTACAAACATAAAATATTTATGCATTTGTTTTTGTTGATTTGGAACTTGGAGGAAAGTATTTCAGCTTTATTGATCTGGGGTGGTTGAATGGGGTCTAAGGTAACATTTAGCATGAATTTGAATAGTACAGCTACACCTCCGTTCCTAGTTATACGGTCATGTCTAAGTATATTGTACCCAGGTGGTAAGATTTTGTTATCCGAGGTTGCTGGTTTTAGCCAGGTTTCTGTTAGGCACAGAATATCAGGGGGATGAATTTGTAGGAGGGCATGTAAGTTATGTACCTTATTATTTAAGCTCATAATGTTTAGATGGCAAACAAGGAGGGAGTTGGGGGACCTTATTGTGAATGGTGTTTTGGTAGGGTTGTTTTCATTGGAGGTTATGCTATCTGAGGTAGAAGGGCCAGGGTTCGGGTCAATATCTCCATCCATAGTGAGGTTATTGTGTAGGGTTATGATTAGCTTCAGAAATTTGTATATAAGTCTTTGGTACTGTTTAGACTTTGAGCTGATGTATTTAGGTTGGATAAGTTGATGCATTGTTATAGATATAGAGTTGAGCATAGGAGTTCCTATTGGGTGAGCTGTCATATTTGGCATAACTGGGGAAGTTTGACAATTTGGGTAGTGAAAACCAAGGTAAGGCTGGTTTTCATAAATGGAGAGGAGGTATAGAATTAACATGAGTGGTAACAGAGAGAGTAGAGACATTGTTTTGTATGGTGAAATAGTTAGTAACTAGGTAATATATTAAGTATAGTGTCCTCAAAATTATAAGTATGGATTAGTAAGAATGCTGGGGAGAGGGGTGATGGACTGGGTTAGAATAAGCAGTACAGTACTGATTGGGACTGATGGAAAATGGGGAGGAAATGATAGGCAGTGGAGATGGGTCTAAGATGTGGATGCCAAAAAGGGCTGAGATCCTGATAGGGTCAGATAAAAGGGGTGTGGTTTTGTGGCTATAAAGTTAGCAGTAGTGGGGGTGGGTGAGAATTGGGGGCAGGGAGAGGTGCAAAGCGAGCCCGAGAGCAGTGAGGATGAGTGGAGCAGGGCTTTATCAGACTCAAGGATCTTGGAACCTGCAGTTATATGCTTGGATCTTAAATTTATAGGTAAGGCTTTTTATATGATGTAGACTTTTTATTTTTTATTTCTAAAATTAAACTCTTTCAGGGGAAGCTTTTCAAGTTAGGGGCATGGAGTACACTTATATTTTTAGCTTCCAATTTTTGTTAGAATTTAATGAATATTTTCTTATTTCCTTCCAATTTTTGGTAGTGGGGAATACTTTAGTTTGTCCAAACAGGTTTAGTTTTAGGGGTTGGTTAGACAATATGGGATATATGGGCTAGGCGAAATGGGATCAAAGAGCTATCTAAATGTGCTATAGACCCAGGCAAGCAACTGCGGTATTCACAGAGAGAATTAGGATGTGTTAACCTTGGCAGGATGTTTAGTTCGAGGGGCAGCTCAAGGCAGATATGCTGTTTGTAAAATTCAGCTTTGTAGCGTCCTTCTGGTTTGCAGGACTGCTGGTGGAGGGGGTGGTACCTGGGGGGTAAAAATAATTGAATAGGTATGAGAGACTAGCTTAGTAATACCTATAAAATAGCCCCCAGGGTTAAGATTAAATAAATAAATCAAGCAGCATTCATTCTTATCCAGATAACCTTATCAGACAATACTTCACAATGGATAGCTTGCATGCTTATTTGTTAAAACAGTTTAATTTCAACATGCTGTTATACAAACAGCCTAACAAAATGTTAAAACAGTTGGTTGCTACCTCTATAGAGCTCCACAGTTTGCTCAGACAAGCATGCTAGGTATTCAGACCTTTAGCCATTGCTGTAAAGCTTTATCGTTGATTTCTAAGATGCAGCAGCCATGTAAAACAGTAAGATGTGTGCTAATAACCTCACTTCCTAGCTTAATCACCTTTTTCTAGCAGCAACAGCAATGTACAGCAGAAAAATATGTGCTTATAGTCTTAGTTCTTTTGATAACAACTGGTAAGCATGTCGTAGCACATTCTACAGTTACACTAGGCAGATTAATTGGAAAAAACAGTAACGAGTTGATTTTAAGCAGTCCATAATGTTTGAATACATTCCAACCTACATTTAAGCATACCTAAACAAAATCTGCATTCTACAGCTATGCTAGGCAGATTAATTGAAAAAAAAAATAGTAACTAGCTGCTTTGATGCAGTCTGTGATATCTTAATACATTCCGACCGGCATTTACGCATACCTAAACACAATTTGCATTCTACCGCTATGTTAGGCAGACTAACTGAAAAAAAAACATTAACTAGCTGCGTTTAAGCAGTCCGTGATATCTTAATACATTCCAACTGGCATTTACGTATACTTAAGCACAGTCTGCAGTTAAACTAGCCAGAATATGTTACAAAAACAGTAGATAGGTACATTTGAGCAGTCTGTGATACTTCAACACAGGCAGACCGGGCAGCAACTAATGCAGTAACAGTTTTCAGACAAAAAATAGTGATAGGTACTTTAAATACTTGTTGCAGTAAACACAATGATAGCTTTAACAGTAGTTACATACCATGAGGGACAGGGCTGTCAACTGGGTCTAGGAGCACTAGTAATTTGAAAAATGGTCGTTTCCTAGGTTCCTTTTTAACCTCACATATGTTTCAATGCAGGGGGAGGGATCCGAGGTATGATAGGCTTACCAGACTCAAGGATCTTGTAACATGCAGTTATATGCTTGAATCTTAAATTTATAGGTAAGGCTTTTTATATAAAGTAGACTTTTTCTTTTTTATTTGTAAAATTAAACAGTTTCAGGTGAAGCTTTTCAAGTTAGGGGCATGTAGTACACTTATATTTTAGCTTCCAATGTTTGTTAGAATTTAATGAAAACTTTCTTATTTCCTTCCAATTTCTGGTAGTAGGGAGTACTTTAGTTTGTCCAAACAGGTTTAGTTTAAGAGGTTGGTTAGGCAATATATGGGCTAGGCAAAATGGGATCAAAGGGCTTTCTAAATGTGCTATAGACCCAGGCAGGCAACTGTGGTATTCACAGAGAGAATTAGGATGTATTAACCTTGGCAGGACATTTAGTTTGAGAGGCAGTTCAAGGCAGATATGCTGTTTGTAAAATTTAGCTTTGTAGTGTCCTTCTGGTTTGCAGGACTGCTGGTGGAGGGGATTGTTCCATGAGGGAGAGGGCCACCGACTGGGTCTAGGAGCACTGCTTTAAATGCAGTGCAAGCTAGCACACTTGAGTCTATTGCAATATTAAAGCAAATACATTTAAAATAAATGCAGTTAAATGAAAAACAACTTAAATCAAGTGCAGAAAGCAGTATAATCAGGTAAAAATAAAAATGGAGGCACTTAAAGTCTTTCTTTCTCCATTCTGCTGCTCTTGTAATCTGCAGGATGCCAAAACAGGATCTGCGGAGCTTAAATAAGTGCAAACCCATCCAAACATGGACTTTTAAACCAGAAAGTTGAAAGGGATAGAAAAACTGCCCAAACAGCCAATAAACTACAATTTCAGAGCCAGGAACCACTCCTCTTGTGATAGATAGGCTACCTAGTGCTTACCACTCCAACTGATAAGCTGGAAGGTTTCCTTTTAACACAGAAAGGTCTGGGGAACTCAGAAATTACAAAACCATCCTGGATACAGCAAATCTGTATCTGAACTGCTCTAGTAACAGGAAAGGCAGGAAACAAGCTTAGAACTTTTTGTTTGTCTGTTTGTTTTTTGCAGAAAAAAACAGTTAAAACAGTAATAAAGATACTTTAAATGCAATGCAAGCTAGCACACTTGAGTGTGTAGCAATATTAAAGCAAATACAGTTAAAATAAATGCAGTTAAATGAGAAAACAACTTAAATCAAGTGCAGAAAGCAGTATAATCAGAAAAAATAAAAATGGAGGCACTTACAGTCTCTCTCTTTCTCCTTTCTATTGTTCTTGCAGTCTGCAAACCCACACAAAAACAAGCTTTTAAACCAGAAAGTTGAAAGGGATAGAAAAACTCCCCAAATGGCCAATAAACTGCAATTTCAGAGCCAGAAATCACTCCTTTTGTGATATATAGGCTACCTAGTGCTTACCACTCCAACTGATAAGATGGAAGGCTTCCTTCGAACACAGAAAGGTCTTGGGAACTCAGAAACTTACAAAACAGTCCTGGTTACAGCAAATCTGTCTCTGGACTAATCTAGTAACAGGAAAGACAGGAAACAAGCTTAGAACTTATTTTTGTTTTGTTTTTTGTTTTTTTTTTTTTTTTTTTTGCAGAAAAAATAGCTAACTTGTAGCTGGAATAACTCAAAAAAAGTTTAAAACCATGCAGCTGAAGCTCCGGATGCTGCAGACCTGTATTTAGACTATGTTACTCAATTTTAAGGTTAAAAACTCATACAAATATGAACAACAACAGGTTAGGAAACCAAGAATAAAATCCAACAAATTATTATTCTCAGGTTCCAAGCCTGCTGTTGTCCATATTTGTACTAGTTTTATCTGCGGTGTTTGAGGTTCCAAGGTTAAGAACTGAGTAAGAAAAAACTTACATAATGTCACATTAATTATCACACGATTAATCACTTATAGTCAAAAGAATAGCACTTGCAGTATGAAGAAATACAGTTAAACAGCAAAGAAATGCAATTAAACAGTAATGAATTGCAGTAGATAGCAATGAAATATAGTTAATCAGTAGATTGCTTTGAAACAATAGCTCACAAACCACAACAGTAACAGCACTAATAAAGCAACGATTCAGTAGAATACTGTCATCAATTTAGTGAGGCTACCGACAAGCAGTAATAAATATGGCAAACAGCAAAATTAAGTAGAAAGAGGTACAGTTTTGTTTTAGTAGAAAGTGAAGATGCAATATTATAGCAATATCCTGGTGTGGTAATGCTATTACCCACGGTTGGCGTGGTTTGGTCCCGAGGGCGGCCCGAGGACCAAACAAAGCCAACCGTGGGTAAATTTAGCATTACCCACACCCAGAAGTGGTTATTGCTATTATATGACATTATTTAAGAAAAGAAACTGTTACTTTTCTTAAATAATGGCATAGTATAATGCCTGTTTACTGCCCTTCCGCAGATGTCTGGCATCCGGCAGTTCTGATGTACTCGCGCCGCGCAGTACATCAGAGTTGTGGCAAAAGCAACGGAGAAAGCAAGATCTCCGTTGCTTTTTATCTCGCTATGTTAAATGAGTTTAACATAGCGAGACAGTTTTAAAATAAGCAACGGACATCTCCGTTGCTTATTTTAACTGTCTCGCCATGTTAAACTCATTTAACATAGCGAGACTAAAAAGCAACGGAGATCTTGCTTTCTCCGTTGTTTTTTAACACTGCCTCGCTATGTTAAATGGGTTTAACATAGCGAGACAGCTTTAAAATAAGCAACGGAGATCTCCGTTGCTTATTTTAAAGCTGTCTCGCCATGTTAAACCCATTTAACATAGCGAGACAGTGTTTAAAACGAAGTTATACTAATGGAAAAAAGTCCGGGCGACCGGACCTTTTTCCATTAGTATAACTCGATTTACAACGGGCACGCTGGCCAATCAGCGTGCACGTTTTGGGGGGATCATGGTATAATATTTTTGTTGATAATTTCAGTAGTACGTTTGGATGAGAGGATGCAGCTATAATGATAAAACTAACTGGAAAAAACTTGTGTTTTTACTATAAATACTGCTATGATCTCACTTGGCTGTACATTGTTACATTTTTGTTGCATTTTATTTGGGTTCCTTTGTCTGGAACAGGAAAAGACTAGACACAGAAGACAGTTCAGTGCTTTTATACATTAGGGATAAAACAAAATTAGCCATTTTTGTACATGTGTATATAACAAATGCTACAAAGACAATGGTTAATAATAAAACTTTAATGTGGGAGCATCCACCTTTTTAAAAACAACTTTAGTGCATCATCTGGTACTTCATAATTATTGTGCATAATGTATGTAGAAACTCTATTCCCTTCTGTTTGCATCATGCTATTATCTCTAGCAGTATTAGTTTGTTCACCTTAAAGACTTATTGGGCAGTTAGGTCTCAAAAACTGTTGTTTGCTGACATATTCTTTCTTGGAATGATATGATATTTACTTTGTGTTGTATTTTAATCTTCTTTGAGGCTGGGTATTTTATATTTGTTTGAGCAGAATGTACATCATATATCACTCTGTCGTCTGCTTAGAAAGATGCTATATAATCTACATGTATTTTTAGTTCCTCACTGAAAAATCTGATGTGTTGCTTGTGTTGGGTTATTATTCTGGTACTGAGGCTAAGTGGTAAACCACAATACAGAGAGAAGACAGACAACAAACCAAGCTGCAGCTAAAAGCAGTTCAGTCAAAAAATCATTTACTTACAAAACTCATCATCTCATGTATCTTGCACACCATACCAAGGGACTTTCTGTTTTGGGAGACAGCGTAGCAGTTCTTGGTCAAGGCAGTCTCTGAATCAATCAGTCAATCAATCAACCAACCAATCAAATCAGGATCACTCTATCTTGATTGCTGATGTGTCAGTCGATAAAATGACCCACTGATTACTGAAACCTTGAGTCCTGATACCAAGTAAAGAAAGGAGAAGGCCAACAAACCTAGCAACTTTCCCGGCTTCTATAGACAGTAGTGAAAATGTAGTATTGTCTGGAAACGTATGGCTGTTAAACTGATACTTTTTAGAAATCTTATGACATTGATTAAAAATAACCTTTGGTTTTCTGAGTTGACTGAAACATTTACAAAGAACATTGTTATATTTTTTTTCAGTTCATTTTTAAACAATAGCCTTCTACTTAAATGCAAAACTCTGACTAATTAATGCATGATTATTAAAAACATAATCACATAATCGGCTAACAACCATAATATTTATCTAATTAATGCAGATTTATACTCACTTTGCTATTTCATGCCTAGCTATGAGGGAAATAAATCACCTACCCAGTTAACAAATTAAAAATATAAATAAATAAAATGAAAAATGAACAATTAAAATTGACATAGAATGTGTGTGTGTGTATGTGTGTGTGTGTGTGTGTGTGTGTATATATATATATATATATATATATATATATATATATATATATAGTTTTTTTTTATGCAGGTGTTCTTTTATATAAAATTTCAATTAAAAAAAATATAAAAAACTGTAAGGACTGAACTGCAGTCATTGTTGAGTTAGAAATCTGGTAAGATGGTGATAACTGCATATTTTTGAAACCCACAGTAAGAAGATGAAATGCTTGATGATGATTTAAGAATTAAAATGAAAAGAAATACTATTACTTTTACTTTTAAAAGTGGAAAATAACAAAATGTGAGAAATTAAATGAGTTTATGTTCTAAAACATTAAAAATACTTAACAGTTTCACCACATAGTAGAGCCCCAAAATTGTAGGAATCACTTCAGAACCATCCACCCATCCTCAACCCCTTTTCCCTTTTTGCACATGTGGTAGGGGTGTCAGTTCAGCAGTGACAATCATCTTGAGCCAAGGTTTACACCATTGGGTGGCTAGCCCTGCCACGGTAGTTCATTCATACCACACACTTGCATACACACTCTCACCTATGGCCAATTTAGAGTGTCCCATCCACCTATTGCATGCCTTTGGAATGTGGGAGGAAACCAGAGCACCAGGAGGAAACCCATGTGACTGCAGGTAAGACATACAGACTCCACACAGAAGGCATCCCAGCTGAGAATTGAACCAGAGAACATCATGTAGGAATCACTTCAAACAATGAAAAGAAAGTCAAAAGTGGATGTTGAATATGCAGTAAGAACCAAATGCTATACATACAAATTTGTATTGTTCTTTTTTCTAACACCAATAGATATTCTGTGTGATAATAAGATTAAATATCAGTATAAGCCTTTTATTTATTTTTATTTATTTTATTTATTTATTCTTTGATGACCAGGCAAGTCTCACTATGTTAGTAACCTCTTTTCAGGGTGACCCAAGGTGTATTTATACTACCAGGAGAAATTTGACTAGGGCATTGGTGAACCTTCTCTTCTCTTTTTGATAGGTACAGTGGGATCTTTTATATCCACTTGAGCTACCACCAACTCAAGCAAATGGGGCTTTAGTTTAATATCTTATCTGAAGGATGGCACACTCAGGAGTGCAGCAACTCCCTTGTGCTGCACAACAGTGTCAGTACTGGAAATTAATCCATGCAATTGGGGTGGGAATAGAACCCACAACATTCTGATCCTCCAGCAACAAAGATGAGTGTGCTACCTGTTCCACCACTGACACACCCAAATAGTAAATAAAGAAAAATATTCTTCAAACAGTACATCCCAGCATGTGGCTGGCAGTCAAAAGCAATAATGTTACAAAATCCCTTTTTTGGCAACTAAGGCTATCCTTACATGTTTGTTTCATTTCCATGGTAACGTGGCTCTCCATGACCCTCAAATTGTCCAACATGTAGATGGCTGACCTCACCTACAAGACAAGCAGTATTACACCCCTCAAGCTTAGATGGTGATTATGTAGACTCTGGCTCAGAGGCAGGCCAAGGAGCCACCAACTGCAGTTAATAGGCAAGGAATTTTGATTGTGTATGACAGCTCTAACTCTACCCTTTTATGTGATGGCTTCATCATAGACTAGAAAGCAATGAGATATATCCAAGGAAGTGTCTTCCACCTGAGCCCTGAGCAAGCATGCCTCCAGGGTAGACTTGACTCCTAACCTGGCAATCTCTGCACACCCACCTACTATTACATGTACCTTTCCTTCCCAGAATAGGCATTCTCATCCTCCACTTGTATTTCCATCAAACACCCAAGCTGCTAATTGCAGTTGGGTCACCTGACTTGTAGTCAGGATTTTATTCTTTTGCTCAACTGGTGAGACTTTAGTCAGCCATTTTGATGAACAAAAGCATACAGGGAACAAAGAGTTAAGGAACCAACAAATTCTATTTGGCATATGCAATGAAAGATATAGCTGCAGGCTCAGAATGGTTGTGGGAAGAGTAGAATATAGCAGTGAGGACTGAGGGAGGATTACAGGGTTCAATGTGTACAAAATACATAGAGACATAAGCCCCAACGTATAGTGCATTTATTATTATACTAAAGCAGTGCTGATAATTCCTGTGATGCAACAAGTTTCAGTATCTTTCAGTGATGTTAAAACATCTTGTGCTATAAAAACCTTCAAAAGGCAGATGTTTCCTTCTAAAAGAAGTGAAGAAGCTTAGCTGGAAGGTTTCACAACATCATGGGCAGCGTCTTCTGACTCCCATGTACTTACAAGACACGATTAATACCACAAAGCTCCACTGAGCATTGAAAACTGGACAATGACCTTCATATGGCATAGTAGTTTCCTCAAGCTGTGAGGGTATGACTGGGAGCAAGGCAGAGAAAAGTGAGGCTGGTAGGAGAACTGCAGTCACAATACCAACAAAAGTATGCATCCAAGTTCATTTCATGGAAGAATCATTCACCAGCCAATGCATTTAATGTGCTTCACATCCCGTATAGGCTACACTTGCATGTTGTATAACAGACATACAGTATGTGCCATATAGGTTAATAAGTAAGTACTAGGCTAACTGCCCCATGAGACATTTTAAGCCTATCCAGTTTCCTTCAGAGGTGAGAATCAAACCCTGTACCTTATGTCAGTGAAGGAAACACCCTACACAACACGAAAAGCCTGAAACCAATAACCAAATAAGATCCGAGGACTGGCCTGGTGAAAACTAAGCTAAAATAAGCTTAATACAATTACGGCCACACTTCACGGACTCTTTCCAATAAAATAAGAAATGTTTATTAGTTAAAAATAACTGTCAAGTCACTTCTAAAAACAAACCCTAAGCACTTTCATCCCAAATCATATAAGGGACTGCCTCAGAGTAATCAGTGAGAGTCCTGGATACAGTTTATAAAACCCCAAGCCCGCAAAAAACATTGCAACATTTCCAAACCAAAGTGCTCCATTTAAAGCAACAGTAACAGCAAAATTTAACTTAGTTTTATTGAATGCACCTTAATACAACACTTCAAGATATAATTAAAACTTTTAAACACATTTAAAACATATAATTTCATCTCTAAAAATGATTGAATTAAATACAAAATCATGAGTTTCATTTTAACATAATAGAGGTTTTCAGTTTAAGAAAGCTGGAAATAGAAATAAACTCATTCAGACCATTGGGACCGGTGGCACTGATCTTAATCTGCCTCTTGGCTTCTTTGTATTCAAGTTGTATTTTCCATGGCACCCCTCTAGAATCTAGATACATGACATAAACAATAAAAAAAAAATAAAAATCATGCCCATCATTACTCTGAATATGCCTCCACAGAGTATTTTTGTATCTTTTTTCCTTACATCTCTCAAATGTTCACTAATTCTTTCTTTAATAGTCCTCTCAGTTTTACCAACATAGAATGATATACATTTCATACATCTAGCAATGTACACCACTTTTTCAGTCCTGCAATTACACTTAGATGGACATCTAATTTTCCATACCCTGTTATATCTATTTCTTCCCCCTCAAAAATGAATGGGCAAACAGGGCATGTATCACATTTAGTCATTCTAGCAGTTTTATTACCCCACCCGCTATTTTCATTTTCAATAAAATGTTTAAAATTTTTATCTTGCCTATATATAACTATAGAGCGAGCTCCCAAAGCACTCATATTTAACCCACCTAATCCCAACATTTTCCAGTTAGGTGTAAGTATTTTGTTTAAGGCTGGACCATGCTGACTACATGTTACTATGCAAAACCTGACCATCATTCCTTCTGTTACATCTACTAATACCTTCATCCCTCAAACCTAAAAGTGGTTTATAGGTCAAATTTACTCATTTTTGATACACTTCCTGAAAAATTTATTCCAGTAGGCCCAGGGCTAACCCCTATTAAGTAACATGTCTTTTAAATCTGACCATTCTTCAATGAAGTCTTGCTCAGTGGACATCATCAGTGCTAGTCTTACCAAGTGTGCCTTTACTAAAGGTTTTTCCTGATGGTAAGAATGCAAGCTTTCAAAATACAACAATGCATTACAATAGGTGAGTTTTCTAAATAGGGTTGAGGTAAAACATTTGTTAATATAATCCACATTTTAAAATACATCCAAATAATGAATACTGTCACATGATTTATTCATACTGAAAACCAAAAAATCTGTAGTATTGTATATGTATGTAAAAACTTTTGTAATCTAGATTCTGATTCACGCCAAATTATTATTATACCATTCAAGAACCGCCCGTAATGGATCCAACAGTCAGCAAATACACTCTTTAGAATATACTGATGTTCCCAAAAGGCCAAAATAATATTAGCAAAAATGGGGGCACATGCTGCCCTCATTGCTACACTGTGGACGTGCCTAAAAATAGTCCCTTTAAACTATATAAAAATTGCCTCCAAAACAATCTCCATAAGGGAAGTGATAGTTTTAATAAGACTGTGGTCCAAGATGGTATACAAAGTTAAATATTCCATAAACCATTCTAACCCATGTTGATGTGGTATGACAGAGTATAAATCTTTAATATCAATAGCTACTAATGTAAGGTTGTTATCTCCTATAACACAAGGAACTTTACATAGAAAGTCCCACAAATCCTTAAATATATGTCTTTCATTGTCTAACACGTTTTAACTTAAAATCAGTAAATCTGCCCATACCATAAGTTTTGGATCTATTAGCATCCACAATCAGACAAAGAGGGGAGTTGTATAAATCCTTGTGTATTTTAGGGATCCCAAAAATTGTCTTAATGTAATTACAATCATCCAATGTAAGAGCCTCATCAAGTAGTAGATCACATTAAACACCATCAATTTTTGCATATTCAATATTCATCTCATTTCTACTACTTTCTTGATAATAATCTGAAAAAAAATGGTTTCCATCCGACTAACATAATCAGTCTTATCCATTATTACAATCCCCACTCCCTTGTCTGGTGTCATACACTTGAATTTTTTATTTCTACTAATATCTATCAACAGATCCCACTCTTTTTTTGAATAAATTACTTTGTGATGACTGAGAATGGTTTGCAAACATTTTTCATATATCATACAAATCTTTTCATATAAGATATTAGAATTTGCAGGAGGATTAAAAGTACTAGATTTCTTATATATATCACTATCAACATGTCTGATACTTCCTTCATTGAACAAAACAGATAAATTAAATTTCCTAGTTACCAACTCAAGGTCCACAATACTCCGAGTAATACTTCCTGGTCTACTCAGAACAAATGTAAGTCCCCTCAAAAACAAAGAAGCATGATCATGTGTCAGTATTTTTAAACTAAAGTTGTAAACTTTAAAGTCATTATAGGTTCATAGGTTCATAGGTAGGTACTAGGCCCAAGGGCCTACGTAAGCCTAGCCAGCAAGGTACCATAGCTTACGCCACCGAAGAAAGTTATTTTCCTGTGCCACTGTCCAGCAGAGACACAGAAGTGATCCCCGGGGTATATTTCCTATTTCCCATCCACTCATCAAGATTTTTCTTGAAGAGTGCTAATGAAGAACTTTTCTTGACATAGATGGGTAGCTTGTTTCAGAGTATATGAAATCTCTGGGACAGGAAACTATCCCTCCAGCGTGTCCTGTTTATTGTGGTGACAAGATTTAGGTCCCTAGAGTGTGTAGCTCGGAGGGATTGGGATTTCTTTAGGTGTAGCATGTCCAACAGCTCTGGGTTTGACATAGCTTTATATGTTAGGCAGAGATCACCTTGGAGTAGGCGATATGCTACGGAGTAAAGCTGGAGCTTTTTGAGGCGGTCAGTGTAGGGCATTTGTTTGAGGCCAGTAAGCCTCTGTGTGAGGTACTTCTGTGGCCTTTCCAGCTGCTGCAGATGTCTTGTGAGGTACATTCCAAAAGGGGCGTTGTACTCTATAATGGGTCTAATGAGTGACGAGTAGAGGGGAACAATGACCTCTTTTTTCCTGGATGAGAACCCTTTTAATATGAAGTGTGCCATGTAGTGTGACTTCCTGACTACTGTGGCGATGTGACTATCAAAGGAGAGACTACTGTCCACCTGGGTCCCAAGGTCTGTTATCATGCATTTGGTGTTAAATAGATTGCTGCCTGTGTGGTAGTTCATGGGTACAGAGTTTTTACCAAAGGGGATGACACTGCACTTATTGGCATTGAGCTTGAGGCCATGGCTCTGACACAATACATCTGTCTCAGTGAGGCCCTTCTGTAGGATGTCCACATCATTTGGGGACTTGACTATGGCTCCTAGTTTGCAGTCATCTGTGAACTTTGTTAGCCAGAGGCCTTCTGTGTTAGCCTGTACTTCAGAGAAGTAGATACCAGACAGGAGAGGTCCCAGGACGGAACCCTGTGGTACTCCACTTGTCACTGCTTTGAGGTCAGATTTGGAGTCTGCAACTTTTACAGTGTGGGTTCTGTCAGTCAGCCAGTTGGCAACCCATCTTGTGATGTAGGGATTTATACCTAGTTTAGTGAGTTTAGCTATAATTCCAGAATGGGGGATGGTGTCAAAAGCCTTAGCGAGGTCAAGATAGGCTGTGTGAACCACCTTACCCTCATCCATAGCTTTGGTGACTGCCTCAAAGAAGTTGATCAGGTTCAGGAGGCATGATCTGCCTTTCACAAACCCGAGTTTGGAGGTTACTAATGTCTTTGTTTATGAGTTCCATGATGATACGTTCCATGGCCTTGCAGACCAGGCTCGTCAGGCTAATAGGTTGATAGTTCCCAGGATCAGTGGTGGTTCCCCCTTTGTGGAGTGGGTTAACTGTTGCTGTGCGCCTTTCAGTGGGCACAAAGCCTGATGCGAGGCTATTATTGAACATGGTGCTTAAGTGGGAGCCAGTTCATTCTGAAGTTCGTGTAAAATGCAGCCTGGGATGTTGTCCGGACCCATGGATGCTGTGTTTTTGGCTTTAGAGAGTGCAGATTTTACCTGCGTAGTTGTGATTACAGGGACTCTGCATTCTTCCTGTATAGATATGGGCCCTTTAGGGAGTGGGGGGGGGGTAAAGATAGCACTGAACCTATCTGCCAGAATGTTGGCAATATCAGTTGGTTCTGTAATTTTCATGCCTTTGTGCTGTAACTCAGAGCAGATCTGGGTGTTGCCATCTAGATGCTTGACACAGCTATAGAATGCTTTGTGGTTGTCCTTGGATTTAGTGACAATTTTGTTTTCGTAGCTAGCTTTGGAGGATCTTATAAGGGATCTCACCTTCTTACTGAGGCTGACCAGGGAGCTCCTCCACTCATGGGATTTTACTCTCTTTTGCAACAGTTTCTTCCTTCTGTTGTACAGTTTGTTTATGACAGGGGACCACCAGATTGGCTTCCTTTTTTTGGAGGATAGCGTCTTGGTTCTGTTTGGATGGCACAATCCATGCACTCATGTAAGTGCTTATAGAGTGCATTTGTGTAGGATTCAGCAGTTATAACTGTATTGCCCATCTGCACATCTGCATAGATGTCACGAAGTTCACCACTTCTGTCTTAAGAAGCATGAAGTTGGCTTTGGAAAAATTTTTTACTGTGATTTCCTTAATGGGGGGGGGGGTGTGGATATCAAGGGTGATAAGCTTATGATCGGATCGGACCAATGAGGAGTTGACTTCAGGTGTGAAACACCGGTCACTCATGTTGGTAATGACTAGGTCTAGGATATTGTTGCCCCTGATGGGGGTGTGGATAAGTTGATCTAGGGCATTAGTCCAATTTTCAATGATAACAGGAGCACCAATCTCTACATCTTCCTGCCTTTACCCCTCCCCTGCTCTCCACATGAATTTGGTTGGTTTCTGTAAAAATCCCAGTGGCTCCAACCCTATGCTCTCTCCTGTAAGCCCTGTCTCTGATTTTGAATCCTATCGGACCTCCTCAAAGAAGGAGGATCTAAAGGGGTTCCAGGGTTGTCACTGTTGTCACTTGGTCCAGTCCCAGTATACAGTTCACTATTGGGATTTTTTTTGGGGGGATAGGCTGTATTATTATTGTACTAATTTTTGTTTCTTAAAATTTTCTTCTCTTTTCTATATCTTACCTCCACTGAAATTTTCTCCACCTTTGGGAAGATTGCTTCGTAATTAATTCTATGTAGTTCAAACATCATATCCTTGGATAAATTGCTATTACGTTTCAACTGTTCCATATCCTTTTGATTATACCGCATTAATACCTCCATCAGTTCAAATCCATGTTTATCAAACAGTTTAGTTAATTCATGGTGCAAACCCAATTCTTCTTTTAAACCTGAGGGGTATTTCCATATTCGTAAACCTAACCATTATGCCATCTCCCCACTCATCTTTTGCTGGTGATACATACTAGTTTATAAACTATCAGTACCCCATATTGCCTGGCACCTTGACTTCAAGTCTCTGCCTCTGAGTGTGGTTCCTCAGGCAGCAGCCTCATTACTGCTCACCCGTATTATATTTGCCAGTCTTATGGAACAAGGTGTCTGTAATGTATATAATACAGCAACCTTGAATTCTTCAAAGGGTGCTAACAAAACATATGGTTCTCCATTAACAGATACACTACCACTTTATGAATTTGGTCATTCCTACTCACTACTGACTCACTGAAGCCTAGCTTTTATTCTCTTTAATGCGTGACCTAAACAACCAAACAACCTGCCAAGCATTGTAAGAGAGACTACACAGTGTGTCAGTTTACGATACATGTTGTTGAATGTGCACTAATGCAGTGCCCTTGGCTGAAACATGTGTCACCTAAAAAAGCATTAAAGAACTACTTCACACAGCTGCAGGTTCAATATTTGGTGGCACAGAAACTGTATCAGCATTACCAGCAACACCCATATTGCACTGCCCAGTCTGGGAATGAACACCAGCATGTGTGTACTGCACATTCCTTGACATGAAGCTGTTACGTATGCCAAATGCACGGCGTACAGCTGGGCTATATTCATGCAGGAGTGGATCATGAAAGTGAATGCATGGACGAGAGTGGTGCCACATTCATACCGTACCTCTCAACTGTACAGATTTTTCACAGAATGTCAAGATTTTTGCCTTAACTATTTGGTCTGTTCCTCATAAAATCTGTGTTTTTCTGACAAATCACAGAGGACTGAAGTCATTAAATAATGAGCCAGTAATGACATATATTTGAGTTTCACACTTCATATCCTTCAGAAAATGTATGCTAACACAAATCCTGTTATTCTAGCAGCTTTCTAAGTTTATACGACCAATAATTTAAAATCTGTCCCTATTTTTGGGCCTTTGTCCCCACATTATTTTAGGCTTTGTCCAGATTTCTTGCATTAAGAGGTTGAGAAGTATGATTCATACTGGAATGCTTCATGTCAGTAAATGCAGAGAGCAGAGCTGTACTGAATTCATAGTGGAATGTATCAAGTCAGCAAATGGCACTGAACAGAGCTATGGCATATTCATTCTGTTTAGCTTGGTGTTAATTTGTTTTAGAACTCTGGCCTGTCTGTTCTGTGAAAGCAGCAGTATATGGCAGGATATGAACTTTGGCACACATTGCAGAACAACTCAGAGAAGTAAACTGAAAAAGAATGGTATTTCCCTCACAGTGGCATGGTTGTCTTTCTTTTGTCTTTGCAGAGCTGATATAACATGTTTCTGCACCTGTGGATTTAATGCTACACATTGTCAAGAAAACCATTCATGGTCACACAGGCTTTAGATAAGTATCTAACAGTTCAGGAAACTGTACTGTTGTACACTGGCTACATGGAAATTCACAGAGTGCAATATTATACTGTAAAACTCTGTGCAGATCTCCACAATTAACAAACATGCATGGTTTATTGACCACAGGGCATTTGTTTGTGATAGTGCATATTGCAGCTTAAGTATTTTTTTTTGTGGAATACAGCACAATGACAAAGCTCATAAGGCTATTCATGTTTAGCATATAACGTATAGCACAGTGGCAGTGTATTCCACACTAACAAACTGGCAAAAGTCAACACCAGGAGAGTTTCAAGAGAGGATTAAACAATATTATTATTGTACAATATATTGTGCTTTTTCTTGTATGTACTATTAATGTTATGTGGAGATTTTCTCCCTGGGCCTCTATTGAAAATGGGCTCACCTAAGCCTAGTAGACTTTCCTGGTTAACAAATGCAAAAAATAAATACAAAAATAAATATTGACTGATAAGAACTTGACAGCAATTCAGAATCACAAGTACATGGCACAACAGAGTGAATGAGCCTGCAACTCCCACAGGCATATGTAGGTAGTGACAGTGCACAGAGAAGTAATCAGTATAGCCTGAAAAGAGCCTTAGAATAGTATACAATGACAAGTATGTGTCAAGGCAGAGTATATGACTCTGCACCTCCCACTGACATGTGTTGGTGGCAGTCTGTTGTCCACATGTGTACCATACAGTGTGTGCCACAACCTTCTACTAATTCCTTTCTGTAACCAAATATCTATCAGTGCTAGAAAACAGGCAAGAGATAAAAAGGCCATGTTTTTCTGCAGAGAAGGACTGTGTCCTTAACACAGCATACACAAACAACAGCTGCAGCATCAGTAGATGCAACAAAGAACACAGGCATGCAATATTTTATTTATTTATTTATTTATTTTATTTTACATTTGTTGACCAGGATAGTCCGACTGGATGCATGTCCATTTTCAGCAGAGGCCCGGGGAGAAAAGCTCCAAGGGTAAGCAGATACAGCATTACATAATACCAGCATTACATATTAGAAACAGACTATTTACAGAGATTACATAAGTAAGCAAGTTAAACAAGTTCCACAAGTTACAGTTAATCCTGAGTACAAGTCAGGATTAAATTAAATGACACAGAAAACCGGTTAACAGATTTTTACACATTCTAGACAGAGTTAGCCAGGCTTGATACACTGGCATAGCCAGTTAAGTGACAAATGTTGTTTGAGTCTAGTTTTAAATTGACCTAAGGTGGAAAGTAAGGTAATATCAGCTGGAAGTGAGTTCCAGGATCTACTTACAGAGTTTGCAAAGAGAGAATCACCGGCTGTGTTATTAATTTTGCTAGTCTGAATTAGTAGTTTGTTAGAGGATCAAAGCGGTCTAGGATTGTTATAGGTGATAATATTTTTAAGGGAAGGAGTATTGTCCGGATTATAGAGGATTATAGAGGATTTTATAGGCCATAATCAGTTGGTTATACTGGATTAGGCTGGGTAGTTCAAGCCACCCAAGCTGATTTAGATTGATGCAATGATGTGTCCTAAAAGGCAGCCCAGTGGCAAACCTGGCAATGTGGTTGTAGCAAATTGAGAGTTTGTTAAGGACAGTCTTGTTTAAATTCGAGAGTAGAGGGGATGCATACAGAAGGGTTGAAAGAAGGTGAGAGCGAGCTATGGCAATTTTAGCTGGAGGGATTAGGAAGGCTTTTATTCTGTAAAGTGACCCTAGTTTTTTATTGATGGTTTTGATAGTTTGGTTAACATGTAGGTCAAATTTTAGATTACTGTCTATGATGACACCTAATAGTTTTGTAGAGGGGTCAGGGGAGATTATTGTGCCATCATTTGATTTTATGGTAAAGGTGAAAGTGGTAGACCTACGTGTTGGTGAAAATAACAGCATTTTAGTTTTTTTGGGATTTAGGATCATATACCGAGAGGTTCCAGAGCTTGGCAGTTGAACTGCTGTTTGGATGCACACAATAAGAATATAAACAACTGCTTTAAGCATGTGGTCAATGCACGTATATTAAAAGTGACAGCAGATGCTATAGAGACCTTCATCCACACTTGGCAGGTAATACTTGGTGAGCTGTTAAAAAGAAAAGGAAATTTAGAGGAATCAGGACCTTTTAATTTGTAAACTTAGTTAGAATAGAAAATGTTGCCTGCATGGAACTTGCAATGTGTTTTCAAGATTCTTTTCAGCTCTGTGGTAACCAGTCTATGTATAAAAGCTGCATGATGGACACTGCAGAATAGCATGTGATACATCACTGTTCACAGCTGCTGTATTAACATGGGTTCCCTCACTTTTTGCAATTTCTATAGAGCATCTCCTATGTACTCCATGTAATAGCTTTGGTACACAATGCAGGTACGCAATGTTGAGAAACTAGGAGTGATTATTGGTGACCATGATAAACCGAAAGGATTCCTCATAGTGTTCCAAAGGTTCCTAGTTCAAGATCAATAAAATCCAGGTGAGTTTATTACTGAGGCTATGGTACATTCACAAGCTTTACCTGCATCATGCAGATCAAGATTCTGATAGCACTACAATCTTGGTATGATATGTGTAATACGCATGAGAATACCTAACGTGGATTGCTAGCTTCATTCTTTTTTGCGTGGGAACACCTCTGCTGGCTTATTAGCCTGCCATATTAGAGTTACGTACTGGCATATTTCACAACTAGATTACACTTTAATACTTTACAAAGTTTTAGATAATTGAACAAGGCACCACTACCTAGTTGGCGTGGAACTCCCTTAATTGCCAAGTGCAGAATGTTAACATCCTTTTCTAATGCGTGGTAACACACAGTTAATACTGTCGGCGTTTTTTTAGTCTGCCATAGTTATTTAATTGTTTTTTGTTCAACAGCTAGTGCACTGTATTCAGTAACCAATGATGGAAACTGTAACTGGAGCTAATGTTTAGCAAGTATTGAACTGTGTTTGAATACCAATGCTGGCAACTGTTACAAGCAATTTTAACTTATAAGTGCTATCTACACGGAACTGTTGAGCTCAGTCTAATAATATGCTGTAGAGTAATACTCTGTGTCTAATACGTGGAAGCACATGCTCAATACTGTTTGTTTTTTGGCCTGTTATACTTGTGTTTATAAGCGACCAGTTAGATATGGTCATATACAGCACTGTTTTGCCTTTAGCCTGAATTATTTATTCAACAGTGACTCCTTAACTAAGGGCAGGTTTTTGTCTCCTAATATTTTCTATGTATGTTTAGACCCTACTTGCGACTCAGTCTCCTGATCACAAGGAATCCTGTCTATTAATATATGTTTCCTGGGCACTTTTTAACTGTTTATTACCTACATGAATAACAGAAGGAACCGTTAATGCCTGTTCAATAATCTTAATTTGTTTGCTTGTACCTTGTTTTCATTACTGCTACTGCTGTTCTGTCACTGTATTCCACACGCTACCCTACTTGATAACTAGCTGATATCCAACTTTTGCCTGTGTGCGGCCACAGTGTTGGTTGATCGCAAAGTGCTTTTTTTTTTTTCCTTCCTCTTTTCCTGCTCTTGCAGACCATACCATTCCAGGGTCTGATAGGGGACTTTCACCCTTGTGTATTTTGCTGTTATGGTACCTCCACCTTCACTCAAATCTTTACTAATCTCCTAAAGGCATTTTTTCTTCCCTTCTCATCTAGCTATATCTCACTGCTTCCTTGCACTATCCCCTACCTCTAATCCCGTACCTGTCAATCACTAATTATCTTGTCCTTTTTTTACAGTCTATTACCTGTGGGCTCCAACTCTCTCCTACCCAGGAAAGACAATAACATCCACAAAAACTCTTTAGACCCACAGATACCACAGGAAAGAAAGAAAAATCATCTCCAGGGATCCAGTGAAGTCTCCTACCCTCTCTCTGGCCCTTGGAATGGCAATTGCCCTCATTAGAAAAAATACAAATTCAGTGTACGTAACCTTAGTCTATGATGTTGCATTTTTTTATTATTTCTGTTAGAGCTTAGTACTATACCCTACCAGCGTGTGATAGCAGCCATCTGCAGACCGCTTGTACCCCCAGTCTAGCCACGCTGTTCTCTTAATTACAAACTACCATTTTTTTCTGTGGAGTCTTCTCTGCTGTCAGTTCCTCCTGTCACCACAAGGTGGCACCCTATACCTACAACATAACAAACCTTACCTTATTCACTTCTTTCATTCCAAACTTAACTAAACCTCTATTGTTCAGCTATTTTCACCCAGTTTCTTTTTCACTACCCTTGCACGAAACTCCTAAAATAACCCTTGCCCTGCCCAACTTACATTTCTTCTGTTTACCTTACAAACTCTCTTTAGCAATCACCTACCTCTTCACTGATTGTTTTTTGCTGTGGTGGCTTGTCCATCCTTTAGTTTCTACTCCGTAGCCCTCAAGGGCTCACTCCACTCCCCTACCCTACCCCCAAATCTCACCCACCCCCAGAGCACCTAACCTTATACTTCCATAGCCACACCTCCAACCAATATCCTACCTTATCTAATTAATCAATTAGATATTTTACCCCTGATTGTTTTTTGAAATCCCCTCCCTATTTCACCTAGCAGCTCCACCCCTTCACTGGCCTACTCTACAACCCAATCTGACCTGTTTATCCAAACCTATAAGCCTCACAATGACTAGCCCAGGCAGGCCAATACACTTTAAAGTAATCCTCTGGTCGGCATATCTTACTTCTCTACTAATATCTTACAGCTTAAGCCACTATGAAGTCCCAAGCTTTACTACATTTCAGCATCCTACAAGGCAAACAAACCCATTCTCTCTTACAACTTCTCACACCCATATTAACATAACATCATCTTCATCCTACCTTCTTCCACAATTTCACAGATTAACCCATACAAAATATTTCCAAATCAAAAAGGAATACACTATATTCTTTAAAGTCTTCAAACTTAAATATAATCTTCTATTGGGTCTACTTCAACATGGGGACATTCATCCAAACCCAGGTCCTTACACTACCACTACCAACTCCTCATCAGCCAATAATTCACCTTCTAAAAACCACACCAACACCCTAAACTCTCTCTTGATAGGCCATCTTAACATACGCAACTTAAACAATAAAATGACACAACTCCATGCCCTATTAGACACCTATTCTTTTGACATCTTCTGCCTAACTGAAACTTGGCTCAAACCCACAAATAACGACAACAATATAACTCCACCTGGGTATAACATACTCCCGACTTGACCGTCTAAATAAAAAGGGCGGTGGGGTTGCTTTACTGTTTAAATCTGAATTGAACATCACCTCAATAGACATTCATCCACCATCACCTTCAAATCTTGAGATTTTAACCACCAAGCTCCAATTAAATGCTAATAAATCCATATACATTATTTGCGCATATATCCCCCCAAGAAATAACATTAACACTCTTGAAAATACCCTTAGCTGTCTCTCATTACCCTCCCACAGGAAACCATACTCCTTGGTGATTTTAATATTGACTGGAATGGGTGTACCACTCCCAAACCTACTACTCATATAAACCTATTTGGCTTTCACCAAACCATGTCATTCCCAACCAGGACCCACAAACCTAGCAAGAAACAAACTACCTTAGATTGGATACTAGTTAACAGCAATCCCCTCAAGTACAAAACCGGAATACTTCGCGATGAAATTTGTGACAATTCCCTTACCTTCATAACTAGAAAAAAGACCACCATTCCCAATGAAACAATATTTAGAACAACCCGTAACAAAAAAATTCAACCCAGTGAACTTCCAAGCAGAGCTCAAAGCATGCAGCTGGTCACCCCTAAAATGACTGCCACTTGATGAAGCAGTCTCTTTCTTTAACAACAAATTCCTGCAAATCCCTATTAACCATGCTCCCTCACATACTCTCAGAACAAAAAATAAACCTGTTCCCTGGCTCTCCAATGAGACTAGGAACAGCATTAAACTAAGAAATAAAATCTGGTCTAAATGGAGGAAATCAAAAAACCCAATAGATCACCTAAACTTTAGACAGCTTCGAAATTCCACAAAAAGAGCTATAGTCCTTGACAAAAAAACTACTACCACAAACTACAACAATCCCAGCAGTAAACCCCACAAAAGTTCTGGTCAGGAATAAACAAACTGCTGCATCCAGGTCACTCCAAAAACCCTACGCCCTCTAACTTAACTCAAAGCCCTCCAAACTTAATTGCTGACATCTTTAACAAATTTTTCTCTGAAACTGTCCAATCCCTAGCTAAGACCTTACCACCTGCCACCACCTCGGAATCTCCTCCACTAACCAATCTACCCCAAACATTTCATCTCCAACCCGTTCCCACATCCCTCATTCACACTCTACTTCTTAAACTAAAACCATGTACACCAGCAGTTGATCTCCTCCCAGCTGAATACCTGCAAATTGCAGCAGGTGTACTAGCCTACCCAATCTCCATCCTAATAAATAGATCCATTACTGAATCCTACATCCCATCTCTCTGGAAGTTCTCACATATCATCCCCTTGCATAAGGGAGGAAACTCAAATAAACTTCCAAACTTCCGCCCTATAGCCCTCCTCTCACCCCTAGCAAAAGTTATGGAGAGATGTATTCACCATCAACTACTTCATCACCTCATTGAAAATAACCTACTAGTGGACTGCCAACATGGTTTTAGGCCTTTCCACAGCACTACCACAGCACTCCTATCCTTTACTGACTGCATTAATAAAAATAGAAATAATAACCTGCTCTCTTCAGCCCTCTTTATTGACCTCTCCAAGACCTTTGATATGGTGAACCACCAATTGCTATCAAATATTCTCAAATCTCTTTCATTTGATACTCAAGCAGTTAAATGGTTTCATTCATACCTTGAAAATAGACAGCAAGCAGTGCGCTGGGAGAACAACTTATCCTCCCAGCTCCCAATCACTCTTGGAGTCCCACAAAGAGCTATTTTGGGTCCACTCCTCTTTTGCATTTTCATTAATGATCTAAAAACCTCCCTGCCCCAAACCACTTGCATCCAATATGCTGACGATTCAACTCTAATCTGTCATGCTTCCTCTCCAACTGAACTCCAAAACAGGACACAAACTGTATTCACCTTTGTGGAAACATGGTTCCACCAACGGTGTCTCCTCTTGAACCCAAAAAAAAAAAACAAAACTACTAGTGTTTACACCTACACATAAGACCCCTCCACTCAATCTCTTACTTACCTCTAATAATGGTACAGTCATCACTCCCAACACTTCCACTAAACTCCTAGGTGTAACTATAGATAATAACCTCAACTTTGACACACACATTAACTTAACTATTAAATCTGTAAATAGAAAACTTGGTTTCCTGTATAAAATCAAACCATTTCTCACAGCCTCTGCCAAGATTACTATTGCTCAAACTCACCTGATGTCAATCCTCCTTTATGCCTCTCCCATATATACAAACTTAACCAAAAGCAATTTAAATAAACTGGCTACTTCTTACAACAACATAGCCAGATTTGCCACAGGTACCCCATTCAGAACCCACCACTGTCAAAATCTGAAACTACTAGGATGGCTGGAAATACAAAATCAACTACTCTACCAGCAACTCACCTTTATCCACAAAATCTTACACCATCCCACTAATACCCCTATACTCAGTAACCTCCTCAATCCTTATCAAAACCTTCCAACCCTTCGTTCTGCTAATAGATTACAAGTAGCCACCTTAAAATCTAAAAACAAATCGGGGACTGTCTGTTTTCTAACTCTGTTGGTAAAACATGGAACAAACTCCCAACTGAACTAACTTCAACCACATCCACCCACCTTTTCAGGACCCAATTAAAAATGTTCTTAAAATCCAAATGGCTTTGCCCATGCATCAAGCCTGACTGATACTATCTTCCCCTCCCTTTAGCTTTTTCGACACCAATTCTTCTACTTCTACTACCTTTCTGTGGCTCTCTCTTCTAAAATTCTAAATACTTTGCTCTCTTCATACCCTTCATTACTGTGTCAGTTTTCTTACACAACAGAATAATTAACTAATGCTTATACTTATCTATGATAAATGCTGCACCAAATGACTGAAACAATAATCTTCAGAATGGTACCCTATCCTGCTTATTCCTGCTGAAATAACAAGCTGTACATGAATGTATAGTTATCAAATTGTTTTTGAATGTATAGTTATCTAACATCATAGTGTTACCCTAATTTGCTTACTGCTGCTTAAAATCAATTGTACATGATTGTATAATTATCTAATAGTATTGTGATTGTTTAGGTATCTTTCTGCATTTTGTATTAACGGTATCTTTCTCGGATCTTTTCTCCTTGGGCCTCTATTGAAAACGGACATATATCCAATTAGACTACCCCGGTCAACAAATGTAAAATAAATAAATAAATTATGCATATAGTGGTGTGAAGCAAATAATGCTGCTGATGTAGCATATGGCCTTTAACTAAGCAGAGGATGCAGTGTTGCTGTGGTAAATGATATGCAGTACTCATCTGTAGCAACCTCCGTGGCCATATTTCTTGCTGAAGTACAGGGGAACTGTAGCCACACAGTGTTTTCTTTCATCTTCACTAGCCTTTAGTTGTGAAGCTGCTGACACAATAAAACAGATAGCAATAAATAATTTAGTATAGATTGCTAAACTACTGGGAAGTCTGGTGAACCACAGGCCTTGAGTATTCATAAACATGGAAGTGATGTATCTTCTGCTAAACTTCATATTAGATGGCACTGGGTGAGGTTCTAGGCTACATATCATGACAATGAGACATATGCTGGCCTATGTGAGGACACTGTAGATGGATGCTGCTTAGCTCTACTGAGATGACTGTTTCCCCACAGACTACAGCTAGAACTGTGTGGAAGGAATAAGCAGTTATATGGAATTAAAGTATGTGGGCGTAGACATGTCTATGTTATGTGATGATACATAGGTTCATAGGTGTATACTAGGCCAATGGCCCTAGAGTCTTTACAAGCCTAGCCCATAGAAGTGCCCTGGCATCATGCCACTGCTAGTTCATGGTGCCTCTGTCAAGTAGAGCCACTGGAGTGATCCCCGGGGTGAACTTTCTATTTCCCATCCACTCATCAAGATTTCTCTTGAAAAGGGCCATTGAGGTGTTCTGCTTGACATGTATGGGAAGTCTATTCCAGAGCATGGGCAGTCTCTGGGTTATGAACCTGTCCCTCCAGCATGTTCTGTTGATTGTGGTAATGAGGTTGAGGTCCCTGGAGCATGTGGTGTAGAGGGATTGGGATTTCTTTAGGTGTAACATTTCTAACAGGGATGGGTCAGACATGGCTTTGTACTGGTACTTAACATAACATTGACGCTCATCTTATGTGCAGTAAGAAGATAATGAGGCTTGGATGTTCATATAAGTAGTTTATTTTACACAAGTGCATCAAGATGGATGGCAGGAATATTAAACTTAAACAAACTATCTAACTAACTGACTAACTACATACTTGCATGTTCACACTCTGGCTGCTCACTCAAAATGGCACTCTTGCCTGCACATGCTCGGTACTTATATGCATATGCTAGCACACTGGAAAGCTTCTTAAATGTATATCCCAAACACTGATCTACAACAGTACACACAACTTAAGAAAATGTGAATCCAGACACAGTAACAGAAGGCTGAAGGCAGACACCAAGAGATTCAAGACTTAGACTGCTGCATCAGTACAATGTACAGTAAATCATCTGTGGTCTGGTAGTCTTAAATTCACAACATTGTATTACCATGTAGTATATTTGCTTGTCCTACTAATAGCCAGCTTTGCTGTGTACTTCTGTGTGTAGGAAACCGTGTATCAAGAATTCCTTGCTGGCTGTATCCAGCTGTTCCCCTAGACGTGTGATAATAAATATTTTAAAAATCAAAGTAATTAAGCTTGAGAAGAATTTGTAATAATGATACAGATTATGACAAAAATGTGGTTGATCTGGGTAACATATTTGTCCAAAGGGCTGTTTTAAAACTGATACTCTTACTGCACACAGATTTGCAGCTAATAAAAGCAAGGATGTGTTGTTAAAGCATTAAACACATTTGGGGGCACTGTGTTAGCCTGGGACATTACATTTTATGTCTAAGCATGAGACTAACTCCTTCAAAATCATAGAGATTATAACAAATATTGATATTTACTTAAAAAGTATAATCTTTAGAGAAATGTTACCCTATGACTATAAATGTAGTTCTCTCAGAAGTAGGACTATTAGTGAATACTTGGCAAGGCATACATTTAAGAGTCTCAAAGATAACAAGTGGCTACTTGGTGAAAAGCCTAAGGAATGCATACCATGCGGAAAATGTACATATTACAAACCATGTTTGAATCTAAGTTTTCTCTTCAGTAAACATAAATGTGATATGTGAGATTAGGCCATTGTATCTGATACTAAATGGAAAATTTACAAGGCCTTTTGCTCTTGTAGTGCTTTCTATGTAAGGCGGACATCATGGCCTTGGAAACATATTTTAGCACTGCATATAAGTGACATAATCTGTAAACCAGAAAGTAATACATTATATCAACACAAGTCATACCATCCAAATGCTGTTTCCACTTTCATAGGTATTGCTAGGGTACTGACAACATCAGTAAGTAATTTAAGACATGGATTGTTGGATTATAAAGAAAAGTTATAGATAACAAATGTAGGTGCCATGTCCAGACCAGAAATGAATTAATATATTTAAAAATACTAAAGTGTTTACCATGATGGAAAAAATGAAAGTACCGTTTTTTTGTTATTTAATGTATTTTTGATTTGGCCACTAGATGTCAGAAAAATACCATTGAAAAATTGGTAAACTAGCTACATGTTTATGAAACACAGGTAATGATTACTGAACTTTTAGATTTTTATTATATTTTTAATAGTTTTGTAATTGCTAGCCTTTTGTAGTGAAAGAAATAACCACAGAGTTTGAATTAAGTATCATTACTTGAAATTGTACTTATACCATAAGGGAGGAAGCCTGCTTAAATAATTAAAATGCAGAGAGGTGAGCCTTTAAGGTTCTGTGATCCTTTTGTGGTACCACCTGTGGTACATAACTGTTACTGAACTGGCCTGTAAGTTATACTAATAGCTTCAACTAAAATACCAAGGTATTCTTGACCACTATTAGTACAGTAAAAAAGTAACAAAAAATAATAACAAAAAATAATAAACATTCAAGGAGATCATTCTACAGGTTTAAATCATCTGGTTTATTTCTTTATGAGCACTTTCATCATAAATCTTGATTTTAAATGTTGCCCATGCTAGCTGGTCCAGCTTTCTATAGGGAGTTCCAACTCACCGTATTGCGCCTTGCCTATAAATGGGGTTCAGAGCTAGTGCTTCAGGGTTATGTCCATAATAATGCAGCAGTAGAGTTGTATTCTGTTCCTCTCAGTATGGTGTTGGTCTCCTCTGGTGATACTATATTTTAGGTCCAGCATGCAAAGGAACAAGATTCTTGTTATTTCACTAGTTAAGTGTTAACCCATCAGGAGAGTAGGTCAGATTGCGAGAGACAAGTGGAGATTCTGTTAGGGCCAGGATGCATGAATGTGTGGGCAGACCAGGTGATTGCCAGGTTCTGTATTAATATGTACAGATAGTTAGGCTGAATAGATTTTAATAAAATGTTCTGTGGTTGAGGTTTTTCATTTGAAGTATTCTATTGATAGAGCAACCAAAATTGTAGGCCTGATTTGTTGTATGCAATTCATTCCTGCCATTCATGTTCTTTTTTTTCCAAGAGGGCCTTCTGGTTGTTGTTCAGTGTTTTCTTATAATTCTGTTTACCATATGGAATCTGTATTTAGCATGATTGGCCATTTCCGTGTCATGTTTGCTAAAGCATTTCTGCTGAGTTTATGTTTAATGTCTGAAAAGTGCTGGGAAATTTATATCTTTAATTTGTTTAGTCTTGCCTATGTAGAATGCACCAAGGTTCAGGCGCTGTGCACTATACACTACCATATCTGTGTTACAATCTCATTTAAATTTGCTGTAGTGTATGTTCTGCATCCTAGGGCATGTGAAATAGTCAGTATTTCTGATAAGTCACACAATGAGCAGTTCTAGCTTCTGCATCTGAAGGTCCCATATTCAGATGGGACATTGCAATCTTTGTTGGATTCTGAAAAGTTTGTGACAACCTCTGCTCTTTTTGAAAATAAAAATCGGTCCTGGGCCTAGGATTTTGGTAGTCTGTTATTGTGAAAGATATCCCAGTTTTCTTCATGATATTGTGGATGGCTGCTTGGTCTAGGGAGATACTGCTTTTCCTTTTTTCATCTGTGGAGTTATTGTATAAATGTCTGTAGCCCTGATGGTAATAGATTCAAATGCTAAAGGATTTTCCTGAATTTCATTTTCTCTCATAAGCTCTAGTATCGAGTGCAGTAATCTTCTTGTGTACCCATGAGCTAAAAAGTCACACCCTAACAAAATTTAACAAAGGCCAATTCATCTCACCTCTATCCTACTACAGTTTGAATGTATTAAGAACTCTGCCCCTGAATGAAGCAGTCTCTCATTTCAATAATATGTTTCTGAAAATTCTAAATAATTTAGCTTCATCAAGAACAAAAAAGGTAAAATCTAACACAGTACCAATGGTGTCAAAGCAGACCAAATAGCTCATGCTGCCAAGGGGCAAAACCTGGAAGGAATGGTACAAAAATAAAACTGTACATGCCATTCAAAAGATTAGATATCTCAGAAATCTCACCAAGGAACATATTAAAGGATTCCTACATATTTGTGGGTATCCCTAAAACAAACTATTGCCCCCAGTCATTACTGTCCCACCCTCCCCCCTAAACCACTAATAATAAAGTTTCCATTGCCACCCACTTCCACTTCATCCAGTCAGTCCTATGCCTGATCTCTGGCCACCCCACTTCCACTCTGTCATTTCACATCATGCTTGAAAACCACTGACAGACATTTATCCTTTACCACATTCCTACTGCTGCTGTAAAAAGGCTGCTAAGCAAACTAAAACCAACAAGTCTGACTGCTGAGCATCTTCCCAGTGATTTTCTACAATTGCTACAGATATATTAGCTTCCCAGACTCCATTCTGAGCAACTGTCCCCTTTCATCTGGAAAAAAGTCCGTTAGAATTCCACTTCACAAGTGAGCTTACTAACCATACACAAATTGCAATCATATCACCTTTTATAAAAGTAATACATAAATGCATTCATGCACAGCTCATGCAATTGTTAACTCATAACAATCTCTCATTTCCAAAACTCGACATGTTTCCAGACCTAACCACAGTACAAAAATTGCTCTTCTTAATTTCACTCTATTAATTCAAGGAGAAATTAATGCAACTGAGTGATCCTTACTTTAATTTGATTTTTTTCAAAGTATCTGACAATGTGTCCCACTGAAAACTATTCTCTGAACTTGTCCCCCTTGACCTCAATCATTGCTTTTTCCATAGTTGCCTTTCCAATCACCAAAGCAGTTAAATGATAACAAGACCACTCACCATTCCAAACAGTCTCTGTTGCTGTTCACCAAGGCTCTATACTTGTCCCTCTTCTATTTAACATTTCACAACCAAACTTCACACCTTCAGCAAACTTGCCATTTGCTTATAATATGCTGATGATTCAGTCCTTATCTGCAATGCTCCTTCCCTATCTAAACTTCAAGAGACCACCCAAGGCCCCTTCACTAACACTGAATTTTGGCTTAAGTACTCTCAATTATTCAAAAGAGGGAAACACTGGCTGCCAAACATATATAAATCCAGCACTTGATCCCTTCACTAAGCATTGTCTTTAAGCTTCTCCTGTTAGGGGTCGCCACAGCAGATCACCGGTCTGCAGATTAATTGGCAGTAGAGTTTTACGGTGTTGAGTTGCCAGGCTGGTGCCCAACCCTCACAGAAGACAGACACTCATACGTACCTGCATGTCTTTAAAACTCACTTGGCCACAGGGAAGACTTGCAGGCTCCACACAGAAGGTGTTACAGCCAAGAATCAGACCAGTGAACCTCTTGCTGGGAGGTGACAATGCTAACCGCTGCACCTCCCCATCAGTACTTGACCCCTTCACTCCAATTCTTTATTAAATCACAAGTATAACACAGATTTAGTGCTTTTAAACATATACAAGTTGGACTTCATCAGAATCTAGTTTGTTCATTCCTAACTCACCATTTAAATAGATAAACATCACAGCATTAATTAAAGCAAATTGACTCCTCATTGCCATTAATAACTATTTAAAAAAACAAAAAAAAACAAGTACAAACTGATAAAAAAAAGAAAATTGTACATAATCTCAAATATTAAAACACAGTAAACATGAATGAGGTTAAAAAAAATAAACTGTTGTATACAAATTTAAAAATCTTATAACTGTTTTGTCATATTTTCTTAGAGTTCATCACTAACAAAGGGTGAATGGATATATTTTCATCACTACTTGAGAACTGCATTGCTTGAATGCTTTCCAGTATGGCAAAAACAAATTTTTTTGTAATTGGGACAATTTTATGACTGCACAATTTTCATAACATTTCATGATGTTGTAATGGTGCTCATAAATTCTCTTGTGGAGATTTTGCTATGTTTTTCCTACGTAAAAGGCGGGGCACCCTGAACATTGACAAGGTATACCACAAATTTTGATAAGCAGTTTCCCTTTTCAAACACAACTTTAGAGTGAGAATAGTTCTCCAGTACTAAAAAACTTTCCTCTAATGTGTACTAGCATTGTGGGCAAGATCCACTTTAGTCGTACCTGTTCTCTGAATGATCTACTGTGACAAACCAGAGGGGGCACCTCTCAAACCATTCTTTTAGGTTCCTCCCTGTCTACCCTAACAACTGATAAATTGGTCTTCAATATGTTTCCATTTCTCCTTATTATGTCTTTAATTTCTTCAGCTTGAGGACTGTATTGTACTACTAGTCCCCTTTCGTAACTGTCCCCCTCAACTGCACAGTTTACCTTTTCCATCCCTGTGCCTAATACGAGATTATATTTCTTTCCCCATTCATCTTGAACATAATTTCTAATGTCATTCACAAAATGAAAGGGGTACCACCTGGCCAAAAACATGTGGACAACAGTTTCAAATTCCTTAGGTAAGTCCTCTAAGTGGGATGTCAACTAGACTCTTATTGTGACTAAAGGCTTGACTACTTGTGAATTCCAAAAAAGAATTACTAAATGTGGGTTTCCTATATGTAAATGATTTAAAAGCTTGGTTGGTATGTGAAATTAATGTGTCTAAATAACTAATTCATTTTAAACTGTACCTATAAGTAAATTAAAAAAAAAACTAGAAGAATTATAGAGGCAGTGGAAAATTCATAAATAGATGATTCAGGACCTCCACAAAGAATAAAAATATTGTCCAAAAATCTGACATATAAACTAATGTCCACAGAATGCTCAGAATCAAAAAGTGAATTGATCTCTCCATCTAACAAAACCAGATTTGCATAATAGGGGGTGTAAAAAGCCCCCATGGTTCATAGGTTCATAGGTGTATACTAGGCTAATAGCCCTGGGGCCTTTACAAGCCTAACCATAGGATTACCCTGGCATAGTGCCACCCAACCTTAATTCCCAATGCCTCTGTCAAGGAGAACCACTGGAGTTATCCCTGGGGTGAATTTTCTGTTTCCCATCCACTCATCAAGATTTCTCTTGAAGAGGGTGAGCGAAGTGCTCTGCTTGACATGTATTGGAAGTCTGTTCCATAGCATGGGCAGTCTCTGGGTTATGAACCTGTCCGCCAGCATGCTCTGTTAATTATGGTAATGAGGTTGAGGTCTCTGGAGTGTATGGTGTGGAGGGATTGGGATTTCTTTAGATGTAGCATTTCTAACAGAGCTGTGTCAGACATGGCTTTGTAAGTCAATCAGAGATCGCCTCTAAGTAGGCGATATGAGACAGAAAATAGTTGGAGTTTTTTGAGTCTGTCCATATAGGACAAGTGTTTAAAACAACCCCTTGTTTTTATTAAAATATTCGCTTTCAGAAAAAAATGTAATTGTGGTCTAAAACTACAGACATAAATTCTACTAGTAAATTTATTTTGTCATTGGAGAAGTTGGCATATCGTATTAAACTATTGTGGAAATATTCCAAACCTTCATCCCTAGGAATACTGGTAAATAAGTCAACTACATCAATCATTAACAAAATCAATTCTTAAGTCCATAGTTTGTGTTTTAGCCTTTTTAAAAAGTCCCAAGAATCCTTGATCAAATGAGGGACTTTCTGATAAGCTCCTTTCACCACTCGTCAATGCGAACACATAGAGATGAGTTTTTTTATCCCATGGCCACAACTATTGGTCTAAAGGGTGGCTTTAAAACATTTTATGACTTTTGTGAATGCAGAAAATGCTGAGAATTATTTTTAACATATTGTAAGTCTCCATAGTAATTCTCTGGTCACACAAAAATTATTCCAAATAAGAATCAATTCTTCGGAAAGCTATAGATACCTCATTTATGGAAGCAGAGGAATAGGTGTTGTTATCTTTTAATAGATCACTCCTAATGTTGATATAATCAATAGAATCTGAGTACAATCCCCCCTCCCTTGTCAGGCTTCATTATGTGAACAGTCCTGCCCTTTCATAAATTCTCAAACAAATCTCTTTCTTTTTTGTTGAAACTAGGATAAGTGAACCATTTGTTTTTAGAATTGACACAATTGATAAATGCCATCAGTATTAGTCTTATTTAAGACATTTAGAAGGGAATGGAGCTGTGTATTAAAAGTGCTTCTCTTCCTAATTACCACCTTGTGACTAACTATGTTGCTCTGTCAGCTTTGCCTTTCATCGAAAAATACTACCAAATTTAATTTTCTAGTAAAAAAATTTATTTCAGCCAAGGTATCTACTATATCAAAACTGCTTCAAGGGACACATTTCAGTCCTTTTGAAATAAAGTAAAATATTCATCAGTTATATTCCTATCATCATTTCCCTCTTTTGATTACTTCAGTCGTCTAAGTAACTCTGTACATGTTGTACACTTATTGGACTCTCAATTATTCCTCAGCCATAATAAAACCAGAGTTATTTTGTTCAACCCAAAATAATTCCTTAACCAGAAGCATACATTTCACATCACCTTGTGCAATAAACCTTGTGTTTGTGAAGTGGTTTGTAAACCAGTCGGTGGTAGGGATTCCAAAGCTGATGTTTGCAGTAAACTGTTGATGCAGAAAAACAGCTGTATTCATTCTTCTACATAAAACCCTACACTTCTTAATGTAGAAACTATATGCAAGTCTGTAGCACATGAGAAATACTAACCCCTATGGTTACAAGGACACTAAAAATACACATGCTGTTCCAGATTCATTAAAATATCACCTTGCTATGCCACTGTTTAGCTAAGCCGATCAAAATAACTTAATTTGCATACAATCCATCATTGTGATTATCTTAATTATTTTGTAAAAAGGATTCATAGCCAAATGGGCATTAATCGAAGATGAACAGCCAGATTTCTCCAAAGCAGAATATTTACCAAAAGAGCAAAACAGGTCACTGTACTTGACAAACCATTGACAAAATATGTTATTTTAAGTAGTTATTTGGGGTAAAGAACTGCTACAACATGCTGAAAGATGTCTATTTGCTAAGATAGAAAATGTAATATGTCTAAGTTCTGCAAAATGTAAATACACTTTATTTCCAAGTTGGAAAGTCAAGATAAAATGCAAAAAAAGAGTATGATGGTAGCCCATTTGTTACTCAGAAGTTTCCACAAGTCCTTTTACTCTCTTCACTAGATGATGACCATTGTGACAGTTCTGTTTCATTGAATACAGTTTGTTCACCATGACTTTTTAAATAAAGAGTGGGCAACATTTCAGAGATGTGTTTAATCAGATGTAGCATATGGAATAAGGATTACAGATGACAAAGTCACATATATGGGGGCTGTAGTAGAGGTTTGAATCCTACGGAAAACACTATGGAAAATGTCTTTTCATCTCATTTGAAGAGGCAAGTATGATGAGGCCACTTTCATCTAGCTAGTCAAAGAGCGGTACTATAACCTGCTTATTTAACTTGTATTGTATCCTCATGAAATCAGTTGGAAGAGTCACAAATCTAGTGGGTTCATCTCATAATATAAAGTCACCAGAAAGAGCTTCATGTAACTTTGGCACTGTTAACCCTCATGATGCTTCTGACTAAATTTAAAACCTGAAGGTGGTACAGTGGTGTCGTTTACTGTAGCTGCCTATTGCCATGATTCTGTCCCACATTTGTGGTACTGAATGTAATGCTGTCATGGTGTCTCACCCCTACATCTTTATACAAGTAATGATCTTTCTGTTCTGGTGATCTCCTTTCATCCCACTGGTACCTTTGATCCATCATGGGCATAAGACACTGACTTTTGTGACTTTTGTGGTATTCTAGTACAGGTACCAAAATGATGGCTGGAATCACATCCTGGCAACACAGTAAATTATCTGATAGCTCAAAGCTTCCCTTATCAATACTGCTTCTTACCTCATACTAACCAGTAGCCCCTACAGTACTCTAAGCAACACAAATGGATAAACAAATCCTTGACCTGCATGTTGATGAATAACCAGGGAGCATGTATACTTACCCATATTGCGAACTATTCTCCCCAAAAACGCAAAAAAAAAAAAAAAAAAAAAAAAACTCATCTCCTTAGAACTATTCCCCCAAGCCAATACCTTGCTCATATTAATTTTTTATTGTTGCCTAACCACAACAAGACTTTGTTGCATCTCTTTTTGTCTCCTTTTTCATACAGCTCTAGCTCTACTTCACTCATGGCTGCCCTCCAGTGAAAAATTTGTTAAAATCAGCCTGCAAACAACTGAGGGCAAAAGGAGGCACTACTGGGACTTTTACTCTCTGAAATAGTCTTATCTCTAGCTCTACTTCATTCATGGCTGCCCCCCCCCCAGTAAAGAATTTCTGAAAATGATCCTGCAAACAACTGAAGGCAAAAAGACTCACTACTAGGACTTTTACTCTCTGAAATATTCTTATGTAGGTGTATTCCCTGTTAACTAATTTTGGCATCTAGTTGTTAGTGCTTTTACTCAATTTTATCATATTAGCATAGCATGCACACTTGCAAGGTCTTTTTTCTCCCTTATTCCAATCCCAGCCAGTGCAACTAACTGCCACTAGGTGGCAGCAGAACACCAAACAACTGAATCTTAGCCCAGATAAGCAGCTCATCTTGTATGCAGGACAGTGCTTTACAGATATTTAAATCATCCAATATTTCTGTCTACTGTAAAGTCACCCAAGTCCCTTCACAGCAATTATTTTTCCATTCACTGTGAATAAATAGTGGAAACACAGTAACTGGCATAATCCCTGCCATTAAGGTGCAATGCCACTTACCTACATTACTGAGTCAGACTCCTGATACTTTTCTGTTTCAGCTCTTACCTCCTAGGTATGGCTCTGCCCAGTCCACTCCCCCTCACTTCGCTCAGGCTCATTCCACTCTCCTACCCTATCCCCTTTCCCACCCACCCCTAGCTCATTTCCTTTATATCCAATCTTACCACACCCACACCCAACCCCCATCCTTTGACCAGTCATGCAAACAACCACCACCACCCCTCCCCCTCCTTTGCTCTCATATTAAATACTCTACACGTAGTACCTCCCCACTCACAAAGTTGCTACAATCCATCCTACCTATATACTATCAGGACCCATACACATTCCACAGGGTTATCTCTATACACTCCTACCAATTCTAACTAACTAAACATGTACTCCCGTCAAATAATTCTAACATTAGCACTCACCATCACAGCCTGTCTAACCTCACCCTACTTGAACAACATTATAATCCCCGACACAAGACACCCCACCTCAACCTCACTTCCAACATTAATTAACTACCCCTTACTCATCTCACCCTTACTCTTAACCACACCAACTATGATCTACACCCCTACAAACACCTTCATTATCAAAGCAAATGTAGGGTATCCACACAATGTGACTTAGCCTTCTCCAAATACCTACAAACCATAATAAATATTGCCTCTCACTTGCTATACAATGGAGATATCAACCCAGGTCCAATAACAAGTCCTACAAATTTCCAGAATCAGCTAAGAACCAATACTAGCCTACTTCAGAGAAAATCTAATATTCTAATAATAAATCATAACATAAGAAGCATCCTTAACAAAACCACTGAGCTCCGTGCAACCATAGCATTATACCTACCTGACATCATCTTCCTCACAGAAACATGGCTTAAACTACAAATTAAAAATGAAGAAGTACTTCCCCTTGGTTATAGCATACTACAAAAAGACTGTACAGTTAAAGAAGAGGTGGAGTCACTTTCCTATATCAGAACAACATCAGTGTTGAACTATTTAACATAGAAATCCCTGCATTTAATAATGCGGAGATCCTACTTGCTAAGGTAAGACTAAATACACAAAAACAGCTAAATATCTTAGGATCCTATATCCCTCCAGGAGATAACATAAAAATCCTAGAATCTCTTCTCCAATGGATATCAGAAGCCCTCCCCCATGATACCATTATACTAGGTGACTTCAATATTGATTGGACCTCACTTAAATCACCCCACCCTTCAAATCATATTAACCTTTACAGATTCTCACAGCTTATACATACCCCTACTAGGGTAGACAAAACCTCAAATAAAGAATCAATACTTGACCGGATTCTCACCAATCACCCATCTTCCACCCATAATTTTAGAATACTACCCGACACTCTAAGTGACCACCTCCCAACCTTCTTCATCAGAACCCAAACTAAACTCACTAGAACTATCTCTCTTAAACACATCAGATACACTAAAAACTTCAGGGCTGACAACCTTAATACAGCCCTTAAACATTCTAACTGGTCCCCTCTTTTAACACTTCCTTTAGATGAAGCAGTTGAATATTTCAACACTATCTTCTTAGGCCTTCTCAACCAACTTGCTCCACCAAGACAGGACTGCATTAAAACCATCTATGCCCCATGTCTTACCAAGAGCACTAGGCAACTTATGAAACAAAGGGACAAAGCATGGAACACCTGTCGCAAAAACAAAACTAATGCTAATAGGCAAACATTCTTACAACTGAGAAACACTGTAAAAAAAATCAGACTTGACAAACAAAAATACTATATTGAAATGCAAACTAAGCATAATACCAACTCACAAAAGTTCTGGGCCACTATAAACAGTATTCTCCAACCAGGTAAATCACCAACTCCTCATCCAAACATAGATGCCACCTCTACAAACATAGCCACCCAATTCAATGAGTTCTTTACCAACTCTATATTAAAATTGTCAACAGACCCACACCCTTCAACTCCCACTATACTATATAACCCATCAAATAATGCTAACTCCTTCACCCTTCAAACTGTACCAACTTACACCATATAGACATCTAACCAAACTTAAACCCACCACAATAGCAGTCAACAAACTACCAGCCAAATTCCTACAAATAGCTGCCAAAGCTATTTCCTACCCAGTCTCTATAATAATTAACAGATCACTCTCAGAACAAAAGGTGCCACTTATCTGGAAAATCTCCTACATTATACCAATACAAAGGGGGCAACTCCACTGACCTAACAAACTACCGCCCTATAGCAATACTTTCCCCATTGGCTAAAATACTGGAAAAATGTATCCAGGTCCTAAGACATCTCCTCTCCGGCAATCTTCTTGCCAAAACTCAACACGGATTCTGCCCCAACCATAGTACTACCACTGCATAGTATCCTAGTAAGTATGCAATGCAACAATGCCCAACTGGTGTCTGCAGTTTTCCTTGATGTATCAAAGGTGTTTCTTACAGTCCCCTATACAAAACTAATAACATCACTCTCAGAATTAAAACTAACTACCTCCACTCCATTATGGTTTCAAGACTATCTCTCCCAGCGTCAACAAGCTGTTCAGTCGAAAAACTCCATTTTCCCCCTACTACCTGTAAAACTAGGAGTACCCCAAGGTTCAATCCTAGGACCCCTACTTTTCACTATATTTACAAATAATCTTCACAAAGCCCCTCTAGCAAACCTGGTTCAATACGCTGATGACTCCATCTTAATCTGCTTTGCCACCACCCTCCAGCAACTTCAAATCAAGACTCAAGAAGCCTTTACATCCATTGAAACCTGGCTAACAAACTCCCAGCTAATACTAAATCCTAAAAAGACCCAACTTATGCTCTTTCATCCTTCCAAAGCAGCAGCATCTACTCCCCCATTCTCTATTTCTGCATCAGATAATACCCCTATCTCCCCCGTCACACAAGCCAAATTACTGGGGGTCATTATTGACAATAATATGAAATCTGACAAACACATAGCTCATACAATAACCAAAATCAACAAAAAAACTAGGTACTCTTTACAGACATAAAAACTTCCTAACCAGCAACAGTAAAGTTACCCTAGCTCGTACCCATCTTCTCAATGCCTTACTGTATGGTTCTCCTGTCCTAATTAATCTAAACAAGAATGATTTAAACAAGCTGTCAGTATGCTACAACAAAATAGCAACATTTGTCACAAACTCCTCCTACTGCACCCACTATTGTCAATCCCTAAAACAGCTTTCCTGGCTGGAACTCCCTAACACCTTAGCTCTAAACCAAATTCCTGTAGCTCACCATATACTGTACCAACCTGACAAAACTCCAACCTTACAAGACCTGATCACCCTTTACTCCAATAACCGAGAACTTAGATCTACTAACAAGGCACTAATCGCAATCTCCAAAAAACATTACAGCTCCGGTGACTCCCTGTATTCTAGCAACATTGCCAAGACTTGGAACTCCCTACCACTACAAGTCAGCGTGCAACCTAATAAAGACATCTTCAAAAAACAGATTATTTCCCACCTGAACAACTCCTGGACTTGCAACTGCCTAGCACTTGGCTGAAATAGTCTACCATCTTTCCCCTATCTACTATCCAACCTCCTCTTTAAAACTACCACATATATTAACATATATTACTTACCAACTCACTGTCGCATACTCCCCACTGCCCCATCTTTACCCACTAACTCTCCCCTAGATTAAGTTGAAAAGCTTTCCCTTAAAATGTCAATGCATCTCATATAAACTTGTCTATATTCTCCTCCTTTTTTAGTTTTTCCTTTCTTGTCTTATCTTCAGTGCATCTTCAAGATTATCTCTACTAAACATACTGTATGAACAACCATCATATGTTGCTACCTGCTATACTTTTAGTTGTATGTCTAAACCACTATGCAGTCATATGTTATTGTCTGCTATATTTTTATAACTGAATGTGTAAACCACAATGCTCATGTAAATATCTTATGTTGACAATTGTTCTGGAGCTTTTCTCCCCAGGACTCTGCTGAAAATGGACAGCTCTGTCCATTCGGACCTCCCTGGTAAACAAATATAAAATAAATAATAAATAAATAAATTCTAACTATACTGAATTACACTGTTATGTTTTCAGACAGGCATGCACCTTCTTTTCCAGGTTATAGTGTCATAACCTCTTTTAATCCAGACATCAGCATTCTAGCATTTGAGAAATGCTGATGTGAGCAGCATTCATCCATCTATCATCAACCCCTTTTTCCCATTTTGCACATGGGGTCAGGGTGTCACTTCAACAGTGACAATTTTCTCGAGTGAAGGTTTACACTGCTGAGTGGCATGCCCTGCCTTGGTAGCTCATCTGTGCAACTCACTCGCACACAAACCTACTGCATGTCTTTGGAATGTGGGAGGAAACCAGATCACCTGGAAAAAAACAAGCGACCACATGGAGGACATACAGACTCTGTACAAAAGAGCACCCTAGCCAAGAATCAAACCGGATAATCTCTTGCTGTAAGGTGACAGCACTAACCACAGCACCACTGCAGCCACCCTATGATTTGAGTAACATTATTGAGCCTAAAAATCTATTTAAGTGTATGACATCAAGGTTTAAGGCATGCTGTATTTGTATACTTTATTTTTTAAAGCTGTGGGCCTTGCAATTGTAGGTCTCATACTCTGATAAGGAAACATTTTGTAGACCATCTGCACATGATTTAAAATGGTAGCAATCTTTATAAACTAACAATTTTAAAAACAAAATTTCAGAATGCCATCTCACAGTATTGTTTTGAGTTATTAAAATTTTAAGTATGTCTTTCAGAATTCATAGCAAATGTTATTGTGAAAAAAATAAATGTACCTGCTCAAATGACCATATTAAAAATGCTAGTTTTTTATAAGATTTTTTTATTGTATCAGACTTTATTCTAAAGGCAAGTTTTTACAATTTGTTAGCATTTAAGTTCCTTTGTAAGCCAGTTATTTATGTTCAGTTGCTCTCTGTATATAGCTTATTGAGGTCATTTTTTAAGGTATAAACATTCTATGGTATTCATATTGTACAATATTTGAAGAATTATTTGTGATTCTGTCAGTAAATGCAATTATGAAAGAAAAAGTAAGAAAAAATGGTGGAAATTTTTTACATGTCTATATCCTTTAGCTAAGTATAATTAAACTGTATATTCTTTTCTGAAGACTTTTTACTTCCAGAGTACTACCTAGGAAGTGAGAATGGAAAATTTGAGGATGCCATAATGAACCTAGAAAATACACAAGTGAGTACCTATTTATTTTTCTATTAATCTGACTTCATCAATAATGTTATGTACTAAGTTTACCAGCATTGTTTACCCACTTCTAAACGTATGTTTCTGACTTTCTAAAAGAAATGTTGACAAATCTTGTAAAAAAGACTTTCTCTAGTAACAGTTCACAAATATGACCTTATTTACAATATTTAATGTCCTCTTCTAATTTTTTGAACTGTCAGCTCTACTTATTATGTACATTTATGCTAGCATTCTTAATGAACTTCTATACATTTTTAGATGAGTAAGTGATCTTTGTAGCCTGCAGGTAATTCAATAGTAAGTTTTTATTAAAGCCAGACTCTTTTAGCCTATATGCCATCAATAATGCTGACAAAAAAAGTGCTGGGTTCTCCATGAAGGAATGCATTTTATCTTACAACATTATAAAAGTGGTGCTGAAATATCTTAAAACAAATTATGTGGTGTATTCAGAAGCACATAACACTCTGTGAAGCACTGTATGATTGCCATATAAGGTAGTAATGCAAAGACAGCTGTGCAAAGTATAAAGCTCTCGGCAAAATGTAAAGTTCTTCAGTCTAATGTTGGTAATAACAGATACCCATATGCCATTAATCCAAAAAATGATTTGAGAATCAAATATTGTGAAAGATCTAGGGGGGTTATTTGGGTATCTGTTTATACATGAGGCTTACATATTATCTGTTTCTTAGATGCTGCCATGAAATTATGAGAGACATCCTGTGTATTATTAGCAGTAGAAAAGGAAAAATACTGACCCCCATTACCAATCACTGATTTGCCTGTATAGAGAGTACTATGGACAAATTTGTGCCTATAGTTCAGCCTCTCTCAAAAAAGCTTGAAATAATCCAAAGACCTACTATGCAGATATCCAGAGTGTGGCATATTTCATATACGGAAAGAAATAGGTTGCTTAAATGAGACAACATTTGAAGTTTAAATGCCTCAAAAATTAAACATTGGTCGCAACTCCACATTTGAACTTTTCATTGCACAGGTACCGATAATAATACCTCATTTGTTGATCTATCTATTGCCTGATCAAAAAATTTGAATAATTCCTTCACCTTTAGAGCAGGTACAATATGAAATCCCCTTCCAGTGATAATTCAATCCACTTCTTTATCAGGATTTAAGGTACAGATGAGTAGTTCATTGGGGGATAGGGTGTATAAATTTTATAATTTAGTGCACTCTCCAAAGTAACCTAATGTTAAGGCTTTGCACTTACTGTATCAATAAACCAAAATATTGAAACACCGAAACTGTGAACACCACAGTGGTATGAAGGGTCCAGCAAGCAGGAATACAGTGGTCTTGCTAGATGTTGTCACATGAAAGTCTGGCAGTCCAGGGACAACTCTAATGTAAATTTACGTGTTCTCTATCCCAGAACCATAAGCCATGATAGGATTAGAGCTGTGGGGTGATTTAAGGACAAGTACTATCACAGCATTTTTCGAATTAAGCAATGGGAATTTGAAATTTAAAAAAATGCACATCCATAGTTTATGGCAGCAGCAGGATTATTATCACTACTGCAGGTAAGTATTGCAAATGTGTGATTTTGCGTGTGCGTGTGTGTGTGTGTGTGTGTGTGTGTGTGTGTGCGTGTGTGCGTGTGTGCGTGTGTGTGTGTGTGTGTGTGCGTTTGTCTCTCTAGGGGCACTCCTGGTGCTGCCAAGTATGATAATATTGTATTCATTTTTAACAAGTGGAGCAACATGTTTCTTTCCCTTAGGGAACTGGTTGATTCCCTAGTCTGATTTCTCAAGTCTTTCCCCAACAATAACCAAGAGGAATAATATTGCATTGGTAGATTTTACACTGTTATGTTCATGTTTTTTGGTCTGTATTTATGAAAGTATGAATTTTTTGGTCTGCATTTATGAAAATATGAATTTACGTGCTATAGACAATGCATATACATCCAAACAACAAATATATATACATATATTTCAGTAGTGATTTTAGCATACCATATTATTTATAGTATTATTTATATTTTATAGTAGTTATATGGTTGTATCACAACAACTGACTTTGAAGGGTTAATGTATGGAATTTTTTTAATTAATTGGTTGACCAATGGAGTTGAACTCACTACTATAATATTCTGATGAAGTCTCCTGAATGGAGATGAAAGCGCTAAATCTGCCTTGTTTTTAGTTTATTTGGTCTTATATTTTTGAATAAATCTTTTTTCGTGGAGTCTGTCTTGTGCATATTATTGGGAGTGAATATTACAGTTATATACTCTTCTGAATAGAAGACATCGAAGGAGGGACAACCTTTATTGATACCTGGAACAGTGTTGGTGCTTTTAGTTTTGACTCTGCAAGAGTGTTGGAATGTGTTTTGTCTGTCTGCCTCTGTCTCTGCCTGTGTCTGCCCATGTCTGTCTGCATGAGTCTGTCTGTCTACATGTGTCTGTTAGCCTGCATGCATCTGTTTGTCTGTTTGCCTATCTGTGTTGGCGTGTCTGTCAGTGTGTCTGCCTGCCTGTCAGTGTGGCTGTGTGTCTGTCTATGTCTTTGTCTGTCTGTCTTTGCCTGCCTGCCTGTCTGCCTGTCTGTGTTTGTTTATCTGTCTGTCTTTCTGTGTGTCTGTTGGTCTGTGTGTCTCTCAGTCTGTTGGCCTGTGTGTCTGCCGGCCATATGCCTGTGTCTGTGTAACTCTTGGTTTGTCTGTCCATCTGTCCCTCTGCATTTGTGTCTGTTGGTCTTCTGTCTCTGTCTGTGTCTGTCGGTTGGTCTGCTTTCTGTGTCTGTGTCTGTTTGTCTGTCTGCATCTGTTTCTGTTGGTCTGCTGTCTTTGTCTGTTGGTCTGTGTGTATATGTCTGTATCTGTCTGTCTGTCTGTGTATTTGTCTGTGCTTGTCAGTATTTCTGTGTGTCTGTGCCTGTCTGTACATGTGCATATACATGTCTGTGCTCCTCTACCTGTACTTGTGTCTGTCTATCTGTGTGCTTTTTCGTTGGTGTGTCTCTGTACTGTGTGTGTTTGTGTGTGTGTGTGTGTGTGTGTGTGTGTGTGTGTGTGTGTGTGTGTGTGTGTGTGTCTGTGTCCATCTCTATGTGTCTGTCTCTATGTTTCTGTCTCTGTCTGTGCCTGTAGGTGCCTGTGCATCAGCACTGAATACATTGGTAGGGGGAAATGCCTGTAACTACCACAACCCTTGGAATTGTACCTATGACCAAGTAGTCAATTAATGAAGGAGTCAGAAGTCTGAGCAAGTGGACTAACAGCCTCACTCCTAGCTGAGAAAATATTATGTACAGCTTAAATGCCATATAGTTTTGAGAGAAATGTATAGCACAATCGAAATTAAATCTCTTGTCATCTTTATATAAAGAAGAAATATCTCCTTAACTTTTTAAAAAATGTATTTATTGTACAGCATCTTTTAATTTCTAAATTACTAATCTGAAATGAAACAAACAACACTGAATGATCAACAAGGATTCTAGACATCAATTTTTATGCATGGACATATTCTCAGATAACTATAAAAATTATTACGTGACAACATGTTTTAATTTTCAGGTTTAAATGTTTAGATATCACCATTAGGCATAAAGTAAATGAACATAATTAAATTGTGACACTTAAGATTGAAAAGTTATATTACTTGAATTGAGTAGTTTATATTTATTCTAACTATAATTAGAAACATTAAAATGTTCATTTAGTATAATATTATCATACTAAAGGCAAACTTTAGATGACTGTGATGTGTTTCTTGCAGACAACAAGATAATTGTTTTATTAGGGAACTCAGAAAAGCGACTACTTTCTGGATTTAAGTATCTTTGCTTTTTTGTCACTTGGAATAGCTTCTGTAGCTTACCCTGAACTAGCTTGAACTGTTTTTTAAGTGTTTGCTGCATTATTTTAAAATCTGCACTTAAAGTTACATTTTAGTCGAATCTGATCGAAAGTTTGTTTGTTTGTTTGTTTAATTTAACTATGGAGGCTGCCCACTAAAGTGTGCTAGCCTGTGTAACTAATTTATCACTGTTTCTGCATTTTCTGTGTGTTTCTACCAAAAAAAAAAAAAATAATCCTTGTTTTCCCTCCTCTCCTCGACTAGTTTAGACCAGTTTACAGGCATTGCTGTATTCTGGGCTGTGGTGTAGTTCCTGTGTTGTCCATTACCTTACTTGGATAGAGGGAAGTTTCTCTGCTCACCAGTGGGAGTGGGGAGCCTTGAGCAGCCTACCTGTCCCTGTAGGAAGTGACCTCAGCACAAGAAGCTGTAGTAATTGGTTGTTTTGGACCATTTCTAGCTCTTTTGTAGTTCACTGTTTAAAATCCGCCTCTGGGCGTTTTTTTCTGGCTATACTGCTCAGACAAGCTCCTCGTGGTTCTGCAGAGTGGTCCTAGCAGCAGGGAACTCAGAAAAGCGACTACTTTCTGGATTTAAGTATCTTTGCTTTTTTTTTCACTTGGAATAGCTTCTGTAGCTTACCCTGAACTAGCTTGAACTGTTTTTTAACTGTTTGCTGCATTATTTTAAAATCTGCACTTAAAGTTATATTTTAGTCAAATTTGATCGAAAGTTTGTTTGTTTGTTTGTTTGTTTAATTTAACTGTGGAGGCTGCCCACTAAAGTGTGCTAGCCTGTGTAACTAATTTATCACTGTTTCTGCATTTTCTGTGTGTTTCTACCAAAAAAACAAAAAAAACAAAAAAATAATCCTTGTTTTCCCGCCTCTCCTCGACTAGTTTAGACCAGTTTACAGGCATTGCTGTATTCTGGGCTGTGGTGTAGTTCCTGTGTTGTCCATTACCTTATTTGGATAGAGGGAAGTTTCTTTGCTCACCAGTGGGAGTGGGGAGCCTTGAGCAGCCTACCTGTCCCTGTAGGAAGTGACCTCAGCACAAGAAGCTGTAGTAATTGGTTGTTTTGGACCATTTCTAGCTCTTTTGTAGTTCACTGTTTAAAATCCGCCTCTGGGCATTTTTTTCTGGCTATACTGCTCAGACAAGCTCCTCGTGGTTCTGCAGAGTGGTCCTAGCAGCATGGAACTCAGAAAAGTGACTGCTTTCTGGATTTAAGTATCTTTGCTTTTTTTTCACTTGGAATAGCTTCTGTAGCTTACCCTGAACTAGCTTGAACTGTTTTTTAACTGTTTGCTGTATTATTTTAAAATCTGCACTTAAAGTTACATTTTAGTCAAATTTGATCGGAAGTTTGTTTGTTTGTTTGTTTAATTTAACTGTGGAGGCTGCCCACTAAAGTGTGCTAGCCTGTGTAACTAATTTATCACTGTTTCTGCATTTTCTGTGTGTTTCTACCAAAAAAAACAAAAAAACAAAAAAAAATAATCCTTGTTTTCCCAACTCTCCTCGACTAGTTTAGACCAGTTTACAGGCATTGCTGTAGTCTGGGCTGTGGTGTAGTTCCTGTGTTGTCCATTACCTTACTTGGATAGAGGGAAGTTTCTTTGCTCACCAGTGGGAGTGGGGAGCCTTGAGCAGCCTACCTGTCCCTGTAGGAAGTGACCTCAGCACAAGAAGCTGTAGTAATTGGTTGTTTTGGACCATTTCTAGCTCTTTTGTAGTTCACTGTTTAAAATCTGCGTTTGCACGGCTTTGCGCGGTTGTGCGCATAGCTCAGTGCCGGCTAAACAAGGTTAAGGTTTTTCTGGCTCCGCCAAGTCTGCTCTTCAAATTTTCCCTTAAGGAAGCTCTACTCTTAGTATAATCAGACTACTCACTATATTATAAGCCTAGCACTTGTTCTCAATACTTCTCTACTAAGTAAGCACTCTCGTACTAAGTAAAGCACTACATCTACTTACCACCCCTGTGAATATCCACTTCCCTTAAAGGTACAGCACTCCCTTATACTGTTCTAGCATGTTGAGTGGTAGATTACTGGCGTCGTCTCCAATTCAACTGGTCAATCTGGGTATCTTGAGACAATGCTACAATTGTCTCGTGTACACAGACAACCCTCTCCTCCTCCCAACAAACACAAATACATGTGAGAGATGCAACTATATAGCCAAACTGGAGGCTGAACTCTCTCAGCTCAGGGCTGGCATGACCAGACAGGAGGAGATGGCAACCACACAAACAACAATCCCAGTCCCACATAGACCTACCACAACTGCAAACCAAACACATAAAAACACAAAGACATACTCAGAGGCTCTAATAAAAAACTTACCAAAACAACAGAGGCTCCCAAAGCAGACATCCAAAAGTCCACCACCTCAAAACAAAACAAAACACATGCAACACATACTTCAATAAATCAGTGTCAACCAATCACAGCCCTTAAGGCCAAACACCTTGCCTGATACACTAGTAATAGGTGACTCTATAGTCAGACACACTGATGTCCCGCTGACCAGGCTGAACAAGGAGAAGGTGACTGTGAGCTGTCTATCAGGAGCTAGGATCCGCCACATAACACACACACTCAAGTCACTCCAAAGCAAGTACAAATATGACTCCGTCATTGTCCATGCTGGTGTGAATGACCTGAGACATACCTTCCTGGACTACATGAAAAGAGACATAGAGGAGCTCTCCAATTATGTAGCCCAGGCTGGTATGACCCTGACCCTGAGCAGCATCTTGCCCTCACCAAGAATGATACCACAATACAAAGACAAGATGATCAGCTTTAACAATTGGCTCAAGTACTGGTGTCATTCTAAGGGGATCCATTGTCTGTCTGCCTGGGATGACATGTTGGACAAGCCACGCTGCTTCGCAAGGGATGGCTTACACCTGTCACCACTGGGCTTCCGGATATTGGCTAAGGCTCTTGCCACCCCCAAAGTGCCTTTTTTAGGCAGGGTTCAAAAGACAAACCCACCTCCTTAGAAAACAAAAATGGAAAAAAAACTAAGGGTAATGCTGCTCAATGCCAGCAGTCTAAATCTCGAGATGCAGGCACTTGATGCACTCCTCAGCATGGAGAACATCGGCGTCTGTGCAGTAACTGAAACCTGGTTCAAGGCTCCTGAGAGCACCCCAGCACTACCAGGCTATACCTCTTTTCATGCTTTTCAGCCCCAAAACCCAGGCCGAACCACAAAGGGAGGGGGGAGTGTCCATATTCATCAAGGACTCCCACACCTCCAGGTTAGTAGCAACACATGAAGCATCAGAGACCATACAGGTGCAACTAACCATAGGCAAAACTGCTATACAACTGGTAGCATGTTGCTGACCACCCTCCCAATCTCAAGAACCCCACTTAGCCTTCCTGAAGACATTGGAGGATATGAATGCATCACAAAATGCCATCATACTGGGAGACTTCAACTACCCAAACATAGATTGGGTACATTATTCTAGCCCTAATACCCTAGCCCAAAGGTTCCTGGAATTCATAAATTCAAATGCACTGGAACAACAGTCACCTCTCCCACTAAGGGAGATAATATACTAGACCTGATCATCACAAACATGGGGACAAAATGCACCACACCGGAAGTATACCCCTCACTAATGAGATCTGACCACAAACTAATCACCCTGGATATACATATCCCACCTCCACCCCCAGCACAAAAGACCACAGTGAAAAACTTCTCAAAAGCAGACTTCACTCTTCTTAAGACTGAGATGGTATCCTTTAAGCCCACTGGGCCAGTGGATACCACATCCCACAATGCCGAATCCTTCACAAATGCTTTCTATGGACATCTCCAAGAATGCATGGATCATGCAATCCCAAACAAATCCAAGTCCCTCTCCACCAAAGGTAAGCATCCTGTCTGGTGGACCTCAGCCATAAACAAATTGTATAACAGAAGAAGGAAGCTACTGCACGTCAGAGCAAAATCCCATGAAGGGACGACATCTCTGATCAACATTAGCAGAAAACTATGTTCTCTCATAAAAACATCCAAGGCCAACTTTGAGAGAAAAATCGCTAAGGACACTAAAGATAACCACAAAGCCTTCTTCAGCTATGTTAGAAACCTGGGCGGAAACCCTCAGATATGCTCAGAGTTGGTTCAAAACAACAAAAAATACACTGAACCCACAGATATTGCCAACATTCTGGCTGACAGGTTCAGTGCAAATTTCTCCTCCTTCACCCCAAAAGAAGAAATACTTATCCCAGCTGAATGTAATCTCCCTGTCATCTCAGATGTCCAAGTGAGAACCGCCCTAAACAAAGCAAAAAACACAGCATCAATGGGACCTGACGGTATCCCGGGTTGCGTGTTACGTGAACTCCAAGAGGAGCTAAACCCACACATAAAAATGCTATTTAACCTTAGCCTTACTTCGGGATATGTACCTGAACACTGGCGTACAGCAACAGTGGTCCCACTCCACAAGGGGGTGCCTCTACAGACCCTGGAAACTACCGCCCCATAAGCTTAACCAGCCCGGTCTGCAAAGCTATGGAAAGAATCATTATGGAACTCATAAACAGAGACATAGGGGAACTACAGACACTTGACCCCACCCAGTTCGGCTTTGTAAAGGGCAGATCCTGCCTTTTAAACCTGGTTGACTTTTTCGAAACAGTCACTAGAGCCATTGATGAGGGCAAAGCAGTCCATACAGCATACCTGGACTTGGCTAAGGCCTTCGACACAATACCCCACTCAGGCATCATAGATAAGCTCAACAGCTTAAAAGTAAACCCTTATGTTACTAGATGGGTTGCAAACTGGCTAAAGGACAGAACCCATAAAGTTAAAATTGCTGGAGCAATGTCAGACTCAAAGCCAGTCACAATTGGTGTCCCACAGGGATCTGTCCTGGGACCCCTCTTGTTCGGCATTTATTTCTCAGATGTTAAAGCAAACATGGGAGGGCTGTGGCTGACAAAGTTCGCAGATGACTGCAAACTAGGCGCCATAGTTGATACACCAGCAGACACACACATCCTACAAAAGGCCTCACAGAAACGGACAACTGGTGCCGGAGTCACGGCCTTAAACTAAATGCCAAAAAATGTATAGTCATCCCCTTTGGGAAAAACAAAGTACCCACAAATTATCACATAGACAGCAACCCACTGAGTATGGAAAAAGTAATCAGAGACCTAGGGACCCAAGTCGACAGCGACCTCTCATTTGACACCCACGTTGCCAAAGTGGTTAGAAAAACATTCTACCTTGCACACCTCATCATGAAGGGATTCACATCCAGATCCAAGGATGTCATTGTACCCTTATATTCCTTCCTCATCAGACCCATGATTGAGTACAATGCTCCATTTGGTATGTACCTCACCCGGCATTTGCAACAGCTGGAGAGACCACAAAAGTACCTCACCAAGAGGATCAAGGGTCTCCAACATATGTCTTATTCTGCCAGACTAAAGAAACTTCAGCTCTATTCAGTAGCATACCGCCTGCTCAGAGGTGATCTCTGCCTGACGTACAAGGCCATGTCCAATCAGGATCTGATGGACATGCTCCACCTCAAAAAATCCAAATCCATCAGGACCACAAGAGCTAAAGACTTAAACCTCGGTACAAGTATGAATAGGACATGCTGGAGGGATAGATTCATAACCCAGAGGCTTCCCATGCTTTGGAACAAGATCCCAGTTCATATTAGGCAGAGCCCCTCACTGACTCTCTTCAAGAGAAATCTTGATGAGTGGATGGGAGATTGTAAGTTTACCCCAGGGGTCACATTTGTGTCACTGCTAGACAGGGGCACAGTAAACTAATTCTATTATATAAGGGGACCTTCATTGTGTCACTACTAGACAGAGGCACAGTAGTCTAAATTTATTCTGTACATTTTTTGTACCATTTCATGGGGTGGCAAAAGCCACATCACTATGGCTAGGCTTACAAATGCCCCAGGGCAGATAGCCTAGTACTATACTATGAAACTATGAAACTATTAATTTATTTTATTTATTTATTTGACATTTGTTAACCAGGTTGGTCCAACTGGGCAAGAGGCCCTTTTTCATTAGAGACCAGAGGAGAAAAGCTCCAGAGGAGTTAAACAATTGACAGCAAAATATAATGCTGTTATACATAGTAATTAGAGAGAAAAAAATTACATTGAGTAGGTAATACAAAAACAAAAACTGAAATGAGCACCAACGAATGCAGTTACAAGAGAAATACAATTTACAGGATGTGGCATCACAGACAATGTGAAATAATTTATAGCTGATTGTCTGGTAAGAAAAGCAGTAGAGGTCGAATAAGCTGATGACCTCTGAGAGCATTTGTAAAATATCATAATATTAATATACAAATTAAATAAATAGCATACAATACATACGTACACAGTCATATTGTTTAATCAAAAGAAAAAGCAGTGGATAAAGAGATGATATATTATTGGTATAGAGAAACTACAGAATACAGGGAGGTAGAATGGACAAGTAGCTGTGATGTTGATCATAGAGGGAGAGAAAAAATTTATGAGGTAAGATTGTGAAGGAGTTGTTGCTCTGACCTAAGTGATCTGGTGGGGGAGTAGAAGGAGACAAGAGAAGAGCAGGAGGGGTAAACAGTAGGTTAATATAGGATGGTGTGGGTGATTTGAAGTTATGCTAGATGGGGTTGTTGGGGGAATTCAGGCCAATGCAGTTGTTTTAATGCAATGCAATGGTGAACTTTATAGGGTTGGTTTGTTGCAAATTTGGTGATTTTATTATAGGTTTGTTCTAGTTGTGAGATTAATGTGGATTGCAGGTTTGTAAGTATGTGAGCAGCATAAAGGTGTCTATATCATATTATCGCACGATGAAAAGAGCGAGCATTCTTTCATCAAACCAATAATATTGAAATAACAAAAAAGCGAACTAAAAAAAAAAAGTTTAAACACAAAAGCCCCCCCTACTTAAATATACCAACTCCAAGATCGCACCATAGTGGAGGAAATGGCAAAGTCCCAAAGACAGCCCACCGATTTTTTTCCCCTGGAAAAAATCAATGTTCTGTGACTTTGCTTTTTTCTCCTTTTACCCTTATCAGATCGATGAAAGAGCGTTTGGTCTTTTCTTTGTCCGATAATGTGATATAGACTTGAATAAGGGATGCCAGGTAGTAGGAATGCTCTAGCTAGGGATAGTTTAGTTTCAAGGGTAAGGAATTTTTTTATTTTACAGTAATCCTAATTTTTGATGTGTCTTTTTGATACATTGGTGAATATGCTGGTCAGATTTAAGCTGGTCATCTATTATAGTGCCAAGGAGTTTTGTTTGAGAGTCAGCTGTGTTGATGGTGTTATCTAGTGAGGAGATGTAAAAGGAAGACTTGTGGTCAGAGAGTGATTTAGGTAGGAAAAGTAGGAGTTTGGTTTTCTTTGGGTTTAGGATAAGCTGGTTTTCATTAAGCCATTTTTTGATAGAGTTAAATATGTTTTAAGTAAGAGAAAGGAGATGAGATATGTTGTTAGAGGAGGTGATGAGCATGGATTCATCTGCATACTGTATGAGAGTAGAGTGGTTGCTAGCGGAGCAGAGATTGTTAGTAAAGATATTGAATAGAAGGGGGCCAAGGATAGAACCCTGGGGGACCCCAGTTTTTACCAGCAAGAAAGGAGATCAGGAAGTAAACCATTGGGCAAATTGTAATCTGTTAGAAAGGTAGATGGAGAGCCACTGCACGGTGGCAGGAGAGAGGTTGAGTTCAGTTATTCTTGTTAGTAGCTTAGTGTGGGACACTATATCAAAAGCTTTGGAAAGGTCAAGGTAGAGACAGGATACAAGCTGGCTAGTCTCTCTGGCCTCAGCAACTATATGAGTAAAAGATAAGAGGACTGTAGCAGTGCTGTGGTTAAGCCTGAAACCATGTTGAGTAGGAGTTAGGAGGTTGTCCTATATAAGGTATTTAAGGAGTTGAGAGTAACTACATTTTTCTAGAATCTTAGAAAGAGGTGAAAGGATGGCTATAGGTTAATGGTTATAAGGTTTTGTGGAGTTACTTCCTTTGTGCAGTGGAATAGTATGGAAGGCTTTCCAGATGTTAGGAACAGTGTGTTCTTAAATAGATTGATTTATTAGAATAGAGATGGAGAATGCTATGGAATCAGCAGCAAGCTTGAGAAAGACGGGAGGTCGTTTATCAGCAGATGGGGAGCAATATATATATATGTTTTGAATAAGTTTTTTTTAAGTAATTGACCCCAATAACGAATGTGCTGTAATAGTGTTACATTTTTAATAACAAGATCCAGTCTCCTTGATCTTGTGTAATGCTTTGTAATGCTATTTATTTATTCATATACACTTTGACTGTTTTATTGTATGATCATGCAGTTGTGATCCTGAAAAGTGTCTCTTATTTGAATATTATGATGAAGTGTATGGTCAAACTCTCAGATTTATAATTAGAAAAAAATGACAAGTGCTTGAGTATGATGAAACAGTCCTGTAGTAAGCCTTCATTTTCAATGTTCAAATTAATTTACTGCAAGAGTACCATGCAGTGTGAAATAAGGATCATAGGATTATTGGATCATGGGAGATTACTAGGCCATTGACCAGAAGGTCATTTTAAGCCTATCAGTTTCAACTTGATGTAATACCATAGAGGTAGTAGTCAATACCCAATATTGCATTTAGTGATGACTGCCCATGCCCAGGAGGGTTATGGGCACTATCCCCAGTAAGAATTTATGGTGCCCCATCCACTTATCCAGGTTCCTCTTAAACAATGTCATAGAAATGCTCTGTTTCACGTGACTTGGTAGCCTGTTCCAAAGACGTGGTAGTTGCTGGAAGATTAGTCTGTCCCTCCAGCATGTCTTATTTATATCACAGGCCATATTTAAGTCCCTGGAACAGGTAGCCCTAGACCCATTTTTCATTGTTGGGTCCTTGTCTTTGTTTTCTTGGACAGTAATTTTTTGTATTTATTGTTTGTTGATGCTGGAAGTCCACCACAGCAGCTTGATTTTACTTGGGGGTCTGGCTTTAATTCTTTCTGGTACAGCTGAGTTTATACATTTATACAAATGTTTGTACAGGGCTTTAGTGTAAGCTTCAGTGTAGTTATCACTTTCAGCTCAGGGTGGGGCTTGAAATGCATTTATACCTTCAACTAGGAGGATGTAGTTTGCCTTGGTGAAGTTTTTTAGTCTGATTTCACCCTTTGTGAATTTTGGTGTTAGTGTCATTTCAAAGGTGACTGATTTGTGGTCAGTTTTAACTAATGAGGGTCCAACAGTTGCGGCAGTGCACCTGTTTAACATGTTGGTGAGGACCAGATATAGAATGTTAGTTCCTCTTGTCGGGGTATGGACAGTTTGCTCCAGGGCATTTGAATTCACAAAGTCAGAGAACTTTTGTGCTAATGAGTTTGGGCTATAGTAAGTTTCCCAAGGTTTCCCAGCTTATGGTGGGATAATTGAAATCCCACATAACCAGTGTGTTTGGTAAAATTTGGATTGTGTTCAGTTTAGTTAAGTAGGCTTTGTGGATGTCATAACCCATGGAGGGGAATCTATAACTGGCAAAGACTTGAATGGGGTCTAACCCACCATAACCTGGACCTGGAGTACAGTTTTTTAAACAAACTGACTAAAAACAAATGTGCAGACCGAGCATGGCTGGAGGTAAATCAACTTTACAAGCAAAATAATAAATAGATAAAATAAATAACTATCACTTATGTTAATAAAAAATGAATAAAAGGTTTAGCACTTTGTCCACAAAAAGTGAAGCAAACTTCATAAGAACAAAAATTTTATTAACCCATTCAAATATTTAAAAAAGGTCACATCATTGAACTTAATTGACTCTTAAAGCAAAACCACGTCAGACCCCTATCAGTACTAATGGTAGATGTGAAATATCATACAACCATAAAATTCACAATTTCATGCAACCCATCAAGTATAACAGTAAATTATGTGCATAATATTAATAATGAATATTAATAAAAATTCCATAAAATGATTTTTTTTTAATAAATGATGTTAAACATATTGCTCCAACAATATAAGCATGCTTCAAAGTTTAGCCATCTTAATCTTTCATACAGGACTTTAATACAGGATTTACAGTGATATGTTAATTTAATCTTGGAGTTTGTGTGACATCTAGTTTAAGTTGCCAAAGTAACTCTCTGTATTTGAGATGAGTGGTCCAAGCCCCTCCCCTTGGGTCAAAAATTGCTACATCTATTAATCCAAATTCAGATTTCTTGAAGTTCGGACCTCCTAAGGAGTGCTTATACAAAGCATTTCTGTCATTCTTTTTCTTAATATCATGAACATGTCCATAGATTTGTTTTTTTACATAGTGGGTATTCATCCTTGCCTATGTAAAATGTAGGGCAAATAACACATCTAACAAGATAAACCACTCCATTTGTGAGACAGTTACCACCAACGAAGCATATTGTACTCTCTAAAATATTGCCCAGAGTCAGTTGCTCCTTGGTAAAAATACATGAACAATGCTGCCAAAAACTACACTAAGAGTGGTGTGAGTAATGCCATTTCAAAAGAGAGGCATGATGTTATTACTGATAAACCCAAATCACCTGGACTGTTTGGTTTAAATTATTACCATTATTTTTGTTGAGCATTCTAAGGAAATTAAGCATTTTTATGCAGTTTTGTGGAAACACATTTACTGTAACAAGGTATGAAAATTAACTGGATAAGGAACTCCAACCACTCATATAGTGCACGACATGACTGGGAGGCAATAAAGGAAAAATTGGTGCTATGCAAAAAGAATGTATAACGAAGGCTGGAATATTTTCTTGCTGTATTTTGGTTCCCCAAAATTTTACTTGCTGTATTTTGGTTCCCCAAAATTTTTCTTGCTTTATTTTGTTAACTCAAGTCTTCCTACAACCTTTAAGTGTAGCCATAGTGACCAAGGTGTCCAATACTTCCCAGCATCCAAGGACATTGTACATGGGAGATGACAGCCAGGGAAAGTTATGGGTCAGAAGATTTTGCAAGGCATTATGTTTCAAAATGTACATGTTTCGTATGATCTGCATGGTGATCTTCACAACAACTCCCAAAAACACTGGGAGCGTGTAGAGCACTTAATTTACAAAGACTGTAACCTATTTTATTTATTTATTTATTTAAAGTTTGTTAACCAAGATGGAGAACTGATTCACATAGACTATGTTCAGTCTCAGTGTGGCAGAAATGCAACCAAAAAACAAATAATTTTAATCAATAATGCAATAGTGATATGTAAGGGCAATCAATCAGTTAGATATTAATCAGTATAATAGGCATTTTTCAAGAATTCAGTTGATAAAATCAGAAAAAGAGTATCTGTACATTGTCATAACTTCATATAATATAGTGTTACTTGCATTATGAATAGTTGTTGGGCATGGGATTTGATGAAGACAAAGATAGTAGTCTAATGAGAGGAAGAAGGGAAAGGAGAGACACAGTAAATAAAAAAGAAGTGAGGTGGGAGAGACAAGGGGTGATTGTAGCTATATCATTCATACCTAGGTTCAGGAGATCTGGGCAATACTACGGGAGTTTGGGGACATATCTGCTAGTAAGCCAGGGTGCTCCCACATGTTGAAGCATCATGTACCTCAGTGGCCCATCAAACAAGTCCCTTATAGTGTACTCGAGTGAGTTAAACAGATCTAAAGAGAGGAACTGCAGGAGATGTTGGATCTGGGGTGATCCAGGAATCTAATGGTTTACTTCTGTTTTAACATGTCTTATGACAAAATATAAGCTAATAAATAAACATACTACTTTATTTTAACATGTAGAAATCACTTATATTCCTGATAAGTCAAGTGAAGCAGTCTTAAATCCAGGAATTCAATATGGGGAAAGGGTTGGGCTAATATGTGAGGAGGGTCAGCTGAGCGGCCCCATCAAAATGTCCAAATTGTGCCCCACAATTTCTAAGGCCAGCAATGTTTTAACTTTTAGTTTAGTATCTTACAGCAGAACTATATCACCCTGTACTTATAAGGGTTACCATCAGTCTATCGAATATATTTGCATCAAATGCTGTTCAGTAGAAGAGAAGTAGCTAAAAACACTTTCTGTCATCATTATGGTTGTACTTTCCCCACTGTTTTATGACCCTGGAGTTAGTGTGTGTGTGTGTGTGTGTGTGTGTGTGTGTGTGTGTGTGTGTGTGTGTGTGTGTGTGTGTGTGTGTGCGCGCGCGCGCGCGTATGTTTTTTGAGTATGGAAGGTCTCCCCCACATGGATTGTGCAGGAGGGCTTATCTCCTGCAAAGAAAGATTTGTGCTGAGGTAGCCATAAGTGGTTTTCAACAATTTTTGTAATGGGACAGCATTCAGTGTAAATAAATGTTGTAGATCAAAATGAATCCACCTATCCAATACAGTGTGTACTTTTTCCATTTTATTGGTCAGAATGCCCCCTATATTCCATGCCACTATACCTATTCTGTTTCCCTCTCCATTTTTCCCCTCCCTTTGCAGTCCCTTTTTTCCTCCTCCATAACACATCTATCCCAAAATTTCTCCTTACTCCACTCAAACCATTTCCTAGCTTTAAGTTTCAGCTTACCCTCTATTTCATACCTGCAACCTAAACTGTGATACCCTTGAAGTATTATTATTATTACTATTATTATCATTATCATTATTATTATTATTAACAATTATTATTTGACATTTGCTGATTGGGATAGTCTGACTGGGTCAAAGCCCTTTTTCAGGGGAGGCCCAGGGAGAAAAGCACCAAAGTACAATTGTAGCTCCCACTGTATTTTCATTGTAGAAGTACTAGACTGTAGTTTTTCATTAGACCACAAGGTGGAGCTGTTTCAGGGATATAAAAGACAATTTCAAAAGTGAAAGAGGGGACTGAGATACTAGCTGAAGGAAGGAAGACTGAAACTGTGAGCTGAAGGGAAAAAGGCCTTGCAGCATGACTGGATTTTCTTCTCTGGTGTTTTGGGACAGGGAAGTGAAGTAGCAGTTTGTGTCTGTTTGTTGCTGAAATCCTGGATGATGGTATTTTGTGGAATCAGGAAAGAAGGCTGAAACCAGTAGTTCCACGCCTGCATATGATTCAGCAAGAAAAGGAGTTCATTTGGGCCTAGCACAGAGAAGCCATAGATGATTACCAGAGTTCTGGCAGGTGATTTTTCTACTTTTCTCATCAGAGGAACCACGGTGCCTGGTTACTAGGATAATCTCAATGGAGTGATGAGAAGCTCTGGCCGTCTTTTTACATTTTTATAAGATTGTGGCTCCCCCCTAAATGCTTTGTGGATTACTAATAACTGGGATCCATATGAGCTCCAACTTGGGCCCCATCGTGCCGGCAGCAAGACTGTAAGTAGTCACTGGCCAGTGAACAGGGTATAATAGTGTTTCATAGTTGCTCTGTTTAGAATTGATCAAGGGGGTTGAGGGTGTTAGTACTGCTCAATGATATTGCATTTTTGCATATCTGTATTGTTGCATTATAACTCTTCATTGTTCAATGACATTGCCGTTTGCTCATGTTAGTACTGCTGCCTTCAAGAATTTTGCTGCTCAATGACATTGCATTTTCTCATACCTGCATTGTTGTATTATAACTCTTTTATGGCTTAATGACATTGCATTTTTTCCAGTGTTTGTATTGCAGCATCATAAAGCTTTACTGCTCATTGATATTGCCTTCTTTGTGCATGTTTGAATGTCAAGACCTTTCTTCTGTTGAGTTCTGGGGAAGAGGGTGAATGTATATTTCATTGCATGCATATCTCACCTTGCATTATTGCTAACTGGTGCACTGTTGAAATAATTTATTTGGGTTTGTGCTATTGCCTTTTTAACTAGATTGTCACCTGGAATAAAATCTGTCAATCCTGCCACCTTGGTGTGTTGGGCCTATAGGGGTGTCACCAGAGTCAGGTAGGAAGGAATCCATATCTACTTCAGCTACACCTGTGGGTGTGATACATTTGGGGGGGTCATCTGTGATTGCCTGTACTGCCTTGGACTCCACCCTATTCCCCTGTGTGTGTGGAAAGCAATCCCAGCAGAAACATGAACCCAGAAGCTGCAGCTTCACTGCCCATAAATACCATAGGGCCTGAAGTTTTAAATGCTTTGGGAAGTATTGTAGAAAAATGTTTAAAGCCTACACAGCCATTCACTGGGTTTGGCTACTGCAAATTGTGTTTCTTTTCTGGCAAACAACCCACACCTCAGGGAGAGGAAGATTTTGAATCCTGGATGAATCAGGCTACACAGGCCCTAGAGAAGTGGGATATCCCAGAATCTCAGAAGAAGCAACAGATAGCTGAAAGTCTAAAGTGATTAGCTGTGGATACCATACGCAACCTAAGGATGGGTAAGCAAGATTGCATGGCCAAGGACTATTTAGGAGTACTGCAGGATGTGTTTGGAAGGACCAAGAGGGCTGCTGACCCACTGTAGCAGTTTGAACATACATACCAAGAAGTTGGTGAGAAATTATCTGATTATATTAAGCGATTAGATACAATGCTCCACCAAATCATCCTAAAGAGGGGGGTGAATCTGAAAGTAACTGATCAAGTACGGAATGGACAAATTTTATGGGGAGTTCAAGCTGTGGACCCCATTGTGTGGAAAATGAGGATGAGAAATAGGGAAGAGATGCTAACTTATTCTCAGTTGGTTAAAGAGGTGAGGGAAGAGGAAGCCCTGTTGGAACCCAAATCTCAGTGTTCAACAGCAACTAAAACAGTGAGTGAACACCAGCAGGAACCTATACCCGTGCTCACTACTCAAACAGGAGTTGTGGCCCAGAGTGTCCACAATGTAGAGGTGTCACAGTTGCAGATGCAGGTGTTTTCCCTGACCGAAGCCATAGCTCAAGTCACCAAGACAGTTGCAGAATTGCAGAAAGCCGTGGTAACTTTAGCTGAAGGGAGGATTACATCAGCTAGAACCTCCATGGAGGGACTCAGGGAAGAACTGAATCAGCCCATGTTCAGAGTCTCTACTCGATTTTGTTTTCACTATGGGGATGCAGGGCATATAAAGCGACAGTGTCCTAATGCAGAGAACTTTAAAAAAAGTGAACAAACTATTATTGGCTAGTGCAATGCAGGGAAACTTTAAAGGGCCTCAGTGAAGGAGCCAGCTGAGTGCCCAAAAACAAAGAACTCCATAAAATCTAACATCAAGAGACAGCATCCTGGATCTCCTTTCCACACAAACCCTTGTAATAAGAGAGAGAAACTACCTAGTATGCACACTTCTAGCTCATCTGAGGTGAACAACCGAATTGGAAAGCCATCTCAGCCAAAATCTCAGCACCTGAGACTGCAAAGCATTACTAAGCAAGAGTCTTATCTGTTAAAATGGCGAGGTCAACCAGTGGTACTTCTACTATGTGCTGACTGCCATACAGCTGAACAGCACTGGAAACAGAAACTACCCGATGGCCTACTGGGACCATCCCCTATCGTGTCAGTAAAAATAGGAGTGTTTAGTAAAGCAATGTTGGATACTGGTGCACAAATCACCATTCTGTACAGAGACTTCTACCAAAAATACTTAAAACATTTGCCACTTGAAAAGTTAGAAGATTTGGAGATCTGGGGGCTAAGTGACACAAAGTTCCCTTATGATGGTTATGTCTCACTCAAATTAGAATTTTCTACTTCAATTGTTGGGTCAACAGAAGTTTTTGAAACATTCACTGTTGTGTGCCCCAGGCCAGAAGGAAATGATTCAGCATCTATTTTGGTGGGGACAAATACTGATCTCATCAGAAGAATGCTAATGCCTCAGTTGACCTAGAAACACCCAACACTACATCCTCTCCTGAGACCAGTTTTCTGTGCCCTTCAAAGGGAGAAGGATGGTAAGAAAGATGAACTTGGTCATGTGTGGACCCTGTCTGGGAAAGAGCATATAATTCATCCTGGTCAGGACACCTGTTTGAGAGCCAAAGTGAGGATGTGTGGACAAACCATTTCCTCTCATCTCATGATGGAAATGGGTCCAAGACATGACTTGCCACCAGGGCTGGAACTAGTCCCAGAGGTTTGGCCTGAGGACAAGTTAAAGCATCCTTATGACACTTTGCCTGTGGAGGTTAAAGAATAATAAAGAATGATAATCACTCAGCAATAGCACCTGCCCACAATGGGAGCTTGAACAGTTAGCACTGCGAGCCACACAGGTGTGAAGCTGCAGTTACTAATAATACTGGGTTAGCCCATTAGTTCAGTGTATGATAGGATATGTTGTCCACTCCACTAACAAAACTTTTAAATACCACAGGAGCAAGACTACTAGTAGGAAATTCCTTCCACTTTTCTGTATTGTCTCTCAGGCAAATGTCTGGGTCACATAAGGCATAATGACGGTATCATAGTCTTTTGCAGCCCCCCCCCCCCCCCAGGGACAGATCCCTACTGGGCAAAATAGGGCCAGTTGGTCTAAGACTGGCCCTGGCAAAGAAATGCCCAGGTAATACTAAGCAAACGACAACAGAGAGGGAGACAGACCACAAATCAGATGCAGAAAGGTAGGAATGGCATCTCTATTACCAAATGCCTGCAGGAAATCACAGACGAGGTCAGAAGAATTGGATAGTGTAGATAGGTGATGTAGCTAGTAAGAAAACCGACAATATTAAATATCTGTGCGCTAAATAAGTATGAAAGGGAAGTATTCAGTAATTCCTTTCAGCAATGGGAGTAGAAGAAGGGGGAAGGGGGAAGGGTTAAAGATAATAAGAGAAGATTTTAGTGTAGCAATGGGGTAGGAGAGGGACATGCTGTTTGAAAGATAAGAATTTAGTCAAAAAATTAACCTGGGCATTATGAGGTAAAATAAGGCTGCAGGGGGAAAACAGAGAAAAAAGCAATTGTATATAAGAGAATACACATTCATGGCAAAGTGTCTTAAGGAAGCTTACAGATTAAGCAGAATAGTAAGACAAAAAGAACTACTACAGAAAATGGAAGGGCATAGATGGAAAAGAGATCTGTACTGCTCAGATAGTACTGAGAATGATCGTTCAAGTACAGGAGCGGGTTCAGCAGGGGATAGGGGTATAGATGGACAAGTTATAAATAGGGAGGAATGGGATAGGCTGCTGTGGATACAAATTTGACTGACGAAACAATGAAAGAGAATGAGGAAGATGGAAAAAAGACTGGAGAATCACAACTACAATCAGGAGTAGGAAAGTAAGAGCAGAGGGGCATAGAAGGAAAAGTATAAGCTGGAGGAATAGAACGGCTGGGTGGAATGTGGCACATAGTCACAAAGAAATTCAAAGAAATTAAAACTATTAATAATGTAAGTCAAATTGATTGAAGTAATCACGTAAACAGTACTCAAGTAATTATTACATTAAGTACAAAGAAATAATCTTGCACAAGATGAACTAAATCATAAAGTTGCCACTCTGACATACCTTACCACTCACATTAAGCTGCTGGATGTCCTCAATATGATTCTCAGTTGCAGCTTGACATAACCTTAAAAATCAGAGGTAAAAATTAATATAAATCTATCATTTTTTTAATAACAAGCAGTGAAAATCACAATAAATCAAAATAAACAGTGAAATCAGACATGACAACTAAAATATTAATCTAAACAATTATTTTCTTACAAGCTGTTGCACAATAAATCTCAAACCAACACGAGATTGTTTTGGATAATCTTAGAGTGCCCTGTCAACAGTCTGTGTAAATTTATTGCTGACAACATGTCCTCTGGATGACTAGCATTTGCCTTTCTATTATTGTCCATTTTAACAACAAACAGTAAAAGTCATTGGGGGTGTGGGGGGTGAAGCCCCCCCCCACCTACATCGCGATTATATTTAGGAATCTCATTTCACTGAATATATATATATATATATCTATATATATATATATATATATATATATATATATATATATATATATATATATATATATATATATATATACTAACTCCAGGGTCGCACTTACAGTTTAGAGAAGGGTATATACGTTTTATTTGCCCAACAGTAATTTCTTTCAGTAAAATGAAATTCAGCTAAATGAATTTCAGTGAAATGAGCTTTCAGTGAATCAACCTAGCTCCATCTACACATAAAAAAAAAATATATATATATATATATATATATATATATATATATATATATATATATATGTGTGTGTGTGTGTAATATATATATATATATATATATATATATATATATATATATATATATGTGTGTGTGTGTGTGTGTGTGTGTGTGTGTGTGTGTGTGTGTGTCTGTGTGTGTGTGTGTGTATGTGTGTGTATAATATATATATATATATATATATATATATATATATATATATATATATATATATATCATTCATCATCTTATTTCGGTTGTTCCTGTTAGTGTTTGCCACAGCAGATCATCTGTTTCCATTTCTTCCTGTCCTCTGCATCATGCTCTTTCACACCAACCGCCTGCATGGCCTCTCTCACCACATCCATAAACCTCATCTTAGGCCTTCCTCTTTTCCTCTTACCTGGCAGCTCCATCCTTAGCATCCTTTTCCCAATATACCCAACATCCCTCCTCGGCACATGTCCAACCAACGCAATCTCACCTCTCTTGCTTTGTCTCCAAACTGTCCAACCTGAGCTGACCCTCTAATATACTGATTCCTAATCCTGTCCATCCTAGTCACACCCAGTACAAATCTTAACATCTTTAACTCTGCCACATCCAGCTCTGACTCCTGCCTTTTCGACAATGCTACCGTCTCCAACCCATATAACATAGCTGGTCTCACTACCCTCTTGTAGACCTTCCCTTTCACTCTTATTGGTATCCGTCTGTCACAAATCACTCCTGACACTCTTCTCCACCCATTCCACCCTGCCTGTACTCTCTTCTTCACCTCTCTTCCACACTCACCATTACTCTGAACTGTTGATCCCAAGTAATTAAACTCATCCACCTTTACCAACTCTACTCCCTGCATCCTCACCATTCCTCTACCCTCCCTCTCATTTACACACATATATTCTGTTTTAGCCCTGCTGACCTTCATTCCTCTCCTCTCTAAAGCATATCTCCACCTCTCCAGGTCTCCTCAACCTGGTCCCTACTCTCACTACATATCACAGTGTCATCTGCAAACATCAGAGTCCACGGGGCCTCCTGTCTAATTTCATTTGTCAACCTGTCCATCACCACTGCAAATAAGAAAGGGCTCAGAGCTGATCCTTGATGTAATCCCACCTCTACCTTAAATGTATCTGTCACTCCCACCGCAGTCCTTACCAATGTCACACTACCCTTGTACATATCCTGCACCACTCTTACATACTTCTCTGCCACTCCCAACTTCCTCATACAATACCACAACTCCTCTCTAAGCATCCTGTCATATGCTTTCTGTAAGTCCACAAAGACACAATGCAACTCCTTCTGACCTTCTCTGTATTTCTCCAACACTCTCAGAGCAAATATTGCATCTGTAGTGCTCTTTCCTGGCCTGAAACCATACTGCTGATCGCTAATCATCACCTCCCTTCTTAACCTATCTTCCACTACTCTTTCCCATAACTTCAAGCTGTGACTGATCAGTTTTATCCCTCTGTAGTTACTGCAGCTCTGCACATCACCCTTATTCTTAAAGCACTTTTTCTCCCCTCCTCAGGCATCCTCTGACTTTCCAAAATTTCATTAAACAATCTGGTTAAAAATTCCACTGCCATTTCTCCTAAACACCTCCATGCTTCCACTGGTATGCCATCTGGGCCAACAGCCTTTCCATTCTTCATCCTCTTCATAGCTGTCCTTACTTCCTCCTTGCTAATCTGCTTCATTTCCTGATTCACTATCCCCACATCATCCAACCTTCCCTCTCTCTCTCATTCTCTCCATTCATCAGCTCTTCAAAGTACTCTTTCCATCTACTCAACACACTCTCCTCACATGTGAGTACGTTTCCCTCACTGTCCTTTATCACCCTTACCTGCTGCACATCTGTCCCTCTGTCTAGCCAATCGGCACATGTCCTTTTCTCCCTGTTTAGTGTCCAATCTCTCATACAACTGTCTATATGCCTTTTCCTTAGCCTTCGCCACCTCTCTCTTTGCCATGCACCTCATCTCCTTATACTCATGTCTACTTTCTTCATCTCTTTGACAATCCCACTTCTTCTTTGCCAGCCTCTTCCTCATTATACTCTCCTGTACTTCCTCATTCCACCACCATATCTCCTTGCCCTCCTTCCTCTGTCCAGATGTCACACCAAGCACCTTCCTAGCAGTCTCCCTTACTAGCTCTGCTGTAGTTACCCAGCTATTCGGTAACTCTTCATTGCCTCCCAGTGCCTGTCTTAACTCTTCCCTGAACTCCACCTCACAATCACCCTTTTTTAATTTCCACCATTTAATCCTTGGCACTGCTTTCACACTCCTCCTCTGCTTCTTGATCACCAACATCATCCTACAGACCACCATTCTATGCTGCTTAACTACACTTTCCCCACTCAACACTTTACAGTCTCCAGTCTCCTTCAGACTGGCCCTCCTACATAGGATATAATCCACCTGTGTGCATCTTCCTCCACTCTTGTATGTCACCCTATGTTCCTCCCTCTTCTTAAAATACATATTCACCACAGCCATGTTCGTCCTTTTTGCAAAATCCACAATCATCTGACCTTCTGCATTCCTCTCCTTAACACCATACCTACCCATCACTTCCTCATCCCCTCTGTTCACTTCAACATGTCCATTGAAGTCCGCTCCAATCACTAGTCTCTCACCCTTGGGTACACTCACCACCACTTCATCCAACTCACTCTAAAATTTTTCTTTCTCATCCATCGCACAACCAACTTGTGGAGCATATACACTAACAACATTCATCTTTACACCATCAATTTCAAGCTTCATAAACAACACTCTATCAGACACTCTCTTAACCTCCAAAACACTCTTGGTATACTGTTCGGTTAGGATAACCCCTACCCCACTTCTTCTGCCATCCACACCATGATAGAACAATTTGAACCCACCTCCTATACACTTGGCCTTACTTCCCTTCCATCTAGTCTCTTGCACGCACAATATATCAACCTTCCTTCTCTCCATCATATCAGCTAGCTCTCTCCCTATACCAGTCATACTGCCAACATTCAAAGTTCCTACCCTCAGTACTACACTCCTAACCTTCCTCCTCTCTTCCTGCCTTCGGGCATGCCTTCCCCTTCATAGATAGATAGATATGTGTGTGTGTGTGTGTGTGTGTGTGTGTGTGTGTGTGTGTGTGTGTGTGTGTGTGTGTGTGTGTGTGTGGGGATACTTCAAATAAACAAAAACAAATTTATTGAAGCAACAGCACCATAATGTCACATTACCGAACAACCACATTACCGACTGTGGTTACAGGGTAAGTATGCAATTAGTCAACAAACAACAAAAAAACACACCATAGATGAGGGCTATGCCCCACAACTAAATATAACAACTCTGGGATCACACTCGAGTGGGGAAAAGGGCAAATATACCCATGTTTTTTATACTGGGAAAATGTAAGTTAAGGAAATAACATGCTGCTCTTCATTTCAGTGATGCTAAATGTTAATGGGAAGGAGTATTTAATTTTTATTTTTTTTTTATTTTGCCTTTTCTTTCTGGGAAATTCCAACTAGGCAGCATGTCTTTTTTCAGATGAGGCCCTGGTAGAAAAGTTCCATACAGAACCTTTACATATTTAAATAAAAAGTACAGTACTGAAGTAATTTCAGATGTGAGTGTGTATGTGTGTGTGTGTGCGTGGCTGTGTGAGGGAATATATATATAAAACAGAACAGATCAGATTTAGGGGGTGGGACACCCCTGCACTGGCCCAGTAATCAAGGAGCGTAATCCTCACCATTGGCTACAGTGAGGGATGTACACAATGGGAGGATGACAGGTACACACACAGTAAAGTACAATTTTCCTTAAGAGCAAACAGAAATCAGTCAGCCTGGGGCTGGTTTCTCCCTCTTTCTCCAGATCCCCATTAAGAATCCCCACTGGCACAGCTATAGGGTTAAGATCTCAGCGGAGTGGCCAAGCTAAGACATCCAGCACCCTTTCTGCCCAACCTGTGCTTCGTGTCCCACACAAGTAGCTGACACACACACACACACACACACACACACACACACACACACACACACACACACACACACACACACTTTGAGATTTGACTGATATACCAACACACACACACACACACACACACACCTGGGAAAGGCTGGCACAGATTTACTAGCTATGCCTCCTTCTGCCCAGACTATAAGGTAGTACCAGCTGTCATCAGCCACCCTTACTTGTCAGCTACTATAAGGCCCTTACAAAGGGTGTTCAATCCCACTGTGTAATATTACTATTAATCCAAATGGTAGGTTTGACCAAGAGCAAGGCTATTTAGGAGTGGCCTGTACAGTGTCACCAAATACATATGCAAGTACTCTAAGAGCTTAAATATGTCTAATCAAACCAGCCACAATTAAAAGGTTTAAATATATTTAATAATAAATAATAAAAGAACAAGACAATACTCAAACACACAGTTACTTCAGAGTTCAATCACAGGACATATTTTAAAATAACATTGCAGGGCAATTACAGAAAACATCTAAACTAATATTTACTATATTCCTATCTATATCTAAGAGATACTATGCCCTAAGCTTTACTTACAGACAACATGCAGGAGTAAGTGCTGAGTGGATGTTTCTAGGTCCAAGACAAGATACAAAATGCCCAGTCTCTCTCTGAGAGAGTTCTTAAATTAATAATAAACAGCACTGCTGGGTTAGCTTGGATGACATCACTTTTTGTCACCTGACCTCAGCTCCCAGGCTAAAGAGATACTAACAGAATTTTAACATCTCTGTGTGAGAAGTACATATCTCTCAGTAGTTTGCAGAACATGGAAGTCACAAAACAATAAAACACTTTTACATTTGAAACCTAGTAATTATTTCTGTTTCATGACAACACAAAAACTCCTAGCTCTAGACAGTGTGTCTGCTGCTGAGCTGAAACTAAGAGATAACACAATCGTAAAACACTTTAATTTCAACTTATCTTCTTGAAGTTTTGCAAGTTAACTCTGTATGTTGCAGCTTCTACTATCAAAATGCACATTTGCACAGGCACATAGTTTATACTCATTTCTGCTCTCCTCCAGCAGAGCACACTGTGGACATATCCCTGAAGCTCAGCACCATACAAACCCTGTTCAACACACACCTCTCCACCAACAGTCTAATATACACATAACATAAGGCTCTCCTACATCTGCAAGACAAGCATATGAATCACATTAACATTCACAAATGACATATAATCATCCACAAACCTCCAGCTATCTGGGCTGGCAGTGTCACAGGGGGTTACAGTAAACCACAAGGAAAACTGGTACATATTGAGCATTGAAGTTGCTAGCTGAGTCTCCTTAAAACTAAGAAAAAAGTGGCATGAACTAGTAGGGCATTAATGTACAAGTAATACCCACTGATAAATGAGTCCACCACTTTATGGTAGCATATGAAGCTGCCATGGAGCTCAGACTGCAAATAAAAGCCTAACGTCTGCTATTTTTTTATGATCACTAAGCAGTAGTTCTGCTGTTTAGCGAGCATAAAATGTGAAACAAATAAAAAGGGGAAAGACAAAGATCAAGAGAGTGGGAGAGAAAGCAAGAGTGATCTTTTGTAATTGAATATGTGTATGAAAGCAGAAGAGACTTTGTGTGTGAGGGATCGAGAGAGAGTGAGACCGATCTTGTGTATGTGAATGTGTGTATGAAAGTAGAGGAGACTGTGTGTATGTGTGTGTGTGTATATATATATATATATATATATATATATATATATATATATATATATATATATATGTGTGTGAAAGCAGAACAGACTGTGTATGTGTGTATGAGAGAGAGAATGGGCTGTATGTAAAATTGTTGTTTTACTTGCTAATTATTTTTTAAGCACTATATTATTTTTTTATATATGTTTGATGTAAAATGCTTCCTCCGTCATCATTAACATATACTACAGCAAGTTTAAAACATTTGGCGGAGGAACTATTTTACATTAAAAGTATATAGAAAAATAATATAGTACTTAAAAGGATAAATAAACAAGTAAAACACAGCAATTTTACAGAAAGCCCATTGTCTAAGTGCAATAATGCCCTCCGGGGTGTGTGTTAATGTGTAATTAATGCCCTTCCAGAAGTGTAGAGGCCCTCCACCTATGGCGTTTGGCCTCATAACACCCCTGGGCGGGCATTAATTACACATTAACACACACCCTGTCAGGCATTATTGCTTGTATAGAAAAATATACATCTACATGGAGTAAGGTATTTGGGAAACTATGACCTGTAATTTGGTGCTATATCCACTAGATGGCAATAGAGCAATATGTATATATTTGCTCTTACTCTGCTTAACTATAATTTCATGAATCATAAAATCATATTTGTGTTGTAGATTCTAGCAGCATGAATTCACCCAGATTTTAATGTTAGCACATATAGAAGGTTTGAGATATATATTACATTTATAAGCATCTCATACTTACTGATTGAACCCAGCAAACATTTTGAGTTTTGCTGCTGCTTAGTGATTTGCTTGATTAGTCATGTGCACTTCAAACATCACACTAATGAGGCAGACAGGCAAAAATACTCTGGGTCTGTGTTGGTTGATTCTTTTTTTTTTTTTTTTTTTTGCCATTAAAAAAAGAAGAGGTAATTTTGTTTACAACAGTGAATTAGTGCTTTAATATAGAACATAAAACTTTTTCACACTCAGATATACTGAATTGCATGAAAAACATTTTCAATTACATGAAAAACATTTTCAGTTATGTAAATTGGTTAAACTATGACTCGGCCTTTCAGACTTATTTGTCATTAAATCCAATTACCTCAAACTATGTGGGGACATAGACCCCAGTCCACGGCCTCTACCCCAAACGTTACACTCAGTAGCTCTGACCTCCTAATATTAAACACGAACCTGAGAAGCATCCTAAATAAGGCTGCTGAATTTCACTCAACTCTTGCCTTATATACTCCTGATATTTTGATGATAAAAGAAACCGGGCTAAAACTCCACATAAACAAAACTGAAATCCTAACTCAGGGTTACAATATTTACAGACAGGACAGAATCAATAAGCAAGGTTGGGGCATAGCCATAGCATACAAGGAGACACTCACATTAGAACTATCACCTTGGATATGAACCCACAGACCTCTTAAATACATAAATATTAATCTCATGGCTCCAGCATAACTCCAATAAACACATTATAATTATTGCCGTTTACATCCCCTCCAGGTGATAACCCCTCCATCATAAAAAATCTCTGTTGGTCTGTCTCTACTTTTATGCAGGAAACTGTTATAATCAGGGACTTCAACTTAAACTAGACAATCTGCTACTCATAAAACCCTACCAACTTTATCAGTCTCCATGGTTTCTAGCCCCAACCAGAACTGATAAGCACAGCAACAAGCAATCAGTCCTTGACTGGACACTAACTAACAAACCCTCCCTTGGTCACCTTGCTGGCTGTCTCCCAAACAGCCTCAGCAACCATGACCCCACCTTCTTACTGAGGCAATGGACTTGCCATCAAAAAATACTACATTCATAACAAAAGACATTTCTCCCCTGAAATGTTTAATTTCCTCCTACATCAAATTAACTGGACACCCCCCTAAACACCTTCTCATTGATTCTGTAGTCATTACTTCAGCATTACCTTTCTAGATATACTTAATAGCCTGGCACCCCTTAGGATGATCCATGCTAAATCGAAATGTTTTCCATGACTAACTAAGGTCACCAAAGAATTCCTCAAACAAAGAGATAGTGCTTGGTTTCGATATATCAAAAGTTTAAAAACTAAGCCTCTTTGGCATCATATCAACAATTAAGAAACTGTGTCATAAAACAAATCAAACATGACAAAAACATATTATACAGTAATTGTAGCAATTTGGTTAGTGGCAAGGGCTATATTCAGTTTTGCCATCGCAAGTCTCTACAAAGAATTTCTGGATTGTGTGGGAACGCCAGGGCAGAAGTAGAAGGAATTCTCGAACGGGGCTACACTTGAAGCGGCAAGGTCCGATACATGAGGAAATGTGATGTGGAGCCAGACTTTGATATTCTGATGAAGTTTTGTATTATACTAAACGAAAGCGCTCAATAAACATCTTTTGTGGATCTTCTGTCCTGCTGGGGTTTATTTTTACTGGTTTGCCTTTCAATCGTTTTTGTGGTTAACAGCTATCAATGTAATTTGACTTTAATATACTGCAATGGAGCTTTTATTCCTGGGCCTCCACTGAAAATGGGTTTCTGGGCCAGTCAGACTTTCCAGGTAAACAAAAGCAAAATAATAATAATAATTATTATAATATATACTTAATAACACACACAAACATGAACACTAGAAACTAGGGTGCAGTTTCTATTTAATGAGGATGGTTTTCTCTACTCTAGACACAGAAAATAGGGTAGCTGAATATTCAGATTGTGAAGGATCTTGGAGGGGCACCAGCGGAACCAGCGGGCGGAGGAGCCCCGATTACACCCCGCATAACCTCATGGACATCTAGCTGCTGCGTCGTGCTGAAAAACATTTTCCCGTTTTTCCCGTTTTTTTTTTTTTTTTGGCTGGCAAGCTGCACTCAATCAGGTCCTCGCTGAAACAGGGGATCTGATTGGTCCTTTGCAAGTTTTTTTCTTTTTTTTTTTTTTTTTTTTTTGGCTTTTGGGTCCGCTGCTTCAATGCACTCAATCATGTCCGCAAGGGCAGGTCTGGCTTGAGCTAACCGCGGCCTAAGTTTTTGGTGGTAAAAGGATGGGTGGTGAGGCTGTGGTTATAACAGTTTTACTTTACTCATTTTTACTATACTTACTATTGTTTTTTTTTTCTGACGGATAGAGGATAGAATCCATTTCAGTGGATGCCCAGGAAAGTGTTTTTTTTTTTTTTTTTTTTTTTATATGTAAAATAAATTGGCTTATGTTTATATGAGGAATCAACAAGAGTAATATAGAACATAAATATACCTTAATTGAAAATATTGGTTGAGAATGAATGCATTCCTAGGAGTTTAGGTAGGTAGGGAAAAATTGCTCTTGGCCTATAATAAAAGTAAGCAGCTTCTTCCTTTTGCAAGGGTATAATAATGTATATTTTCAGATGGTGATGACTGACTGCAGATAAACTGGCTTCAACTGCTACTTTTGAAACTGTTGGTAGATTTGTCAAACTGAATTTTGTAGTAGTTTTTTTTTTTTTTTGTAGTTTCAGCTTAGTGCAACATTGGTATTAAGTGTCAGTCAGTGTGTGGGGAACAATATAATAAGAATGACCCACTTTTTGCTGTTGACTTGGTGCAAAATTCAGTAGCAAGACCCAGTAGGAATGCCTGCAATTGTGTAGGGCTGGCACATAGTAGAAACTACATACCTGAGCCTTACACACTTTACAGACATGTTCAAAGTTCAAAGAATGATGTCACACACAACTGCTGTAATCCAAGTATGCTGGAGGCATGCAAATGGGACCTAGCAACATGGGATATGAGTCACAACATGCCATCCCTCTCAAATTCTTGCTGCAACATATTTGGATAAAGCCAAAATAATGGGACATAAAGGACCAAATTCAGCAACAGGTTTTAAATATCACTTTTACTATCTTAGAAAGTTGGTAGAATAAAAAAGTTTTGCATTAGGATGCATTTTTGGAAGGATATAAAGTATGAAATTCAAATAGCTGTCATTATTTAATGACTGAAGTCCTCAATAATGTGTTAGAAAACCACAAGTTTTATGGTGAACTGACCAAAAATGAGGCAAAACTGTGACATTTTGAGCAGTTGAGAGATGTACAACATGAATGCCATGCTGTATTCTGTATAAGAAGGGCTAACCTTGGGGTAAAACTACTTTAGACCACCAGCCTCAGATTTACGATTCTTATTCCTATTAAACTTGTAATGATCATGTGCACAACAAAGCCATGATGAGCATCAGCATCAGATTGCACACCTGTAACAGAAATTTTAAGTGAAATTTTTAAATAGATGCAAAAGTAACCTGATGCTGGAGCTACACAGGGCATACAAACATGGCACAACAACCAAACAGACTGTGCACTCTCCATGGTGATGTCTCACAACTCTTATCAATGGGAGCCCCCTGTTCTTCCAGATACTATTCTTATAATAAAATGCAAATCTCACCTGCTCTGCTACTGTAGCACAGGCTGCAAACATGGTCATTAATGACACCCCTCCATGACAGAGGAGCAGGGTATCCCTCAAGTGCTCCTCCATCCTCCTGAGGTAAATCCAGACAAATATTATAGGCATACAGATTGCAAGATTCCAGCAATATGTAGGAATGGCTAAATATTCTCTGTCCTGTACTGTATGGAGATCCTGTATCCTCTTTACCTTTCAAATTTTCTGAGGATACACTTAAAGAATCTACAGAATACAGTTCAAAATTTACCACACATTTATACTAAGCAAAATCAGCTGATGGTGAGTTACAGAACCATAAATAGGTATTCTAGTACCCTGTACATTTCCCCAGTCTAGCACCCCCTTAGACTCTCTTTCTTGAGACTGATAAAAAGGTCCTCTTGGACTTGAAGACAAAAAAAGGCCCTCGCATTGAAAAACTACAGTGGTGCAGCAGTTAGTGTTGTTGCCTCACAGCAAGAGGTTCTCTGGTTCACTTCTTGGCTTGGGTGCCTTCTGTGTGGAGTGTTTGTGTGGGTTTCCTCCAGGTGCTCTGGTTTCCACCTACATTCCAAAATCATGCATCTGGAGCATTTCTCCCAGGGCCTCAACTGAAAATGGGCTTTGTCTCAGTCAGACTTTCCTGGTAAACAAATATTAAATAAATAAATAGCTAACCACTTGAGTACAAATATAACAAGCGGCTTCCTACATTAAAATAACATATGTACAAAGTGCTGCAACTCATCAGCCATGACTACAAATGCTACTGCAGCAATCATTTGTGCATGTCAGTACTGTACTATCAGCTGGTTGGTAACTGTCAACCACTTCCCATAACACATTGAGCCCTCTCCACTTTGTCCTGCATTAGTTACAACTATGGAGAGTTATAAGTAGATATTATATCACAAAGAAGAACAAGGTGAAGAAAGCAAACTAACATGCTAAGTATTGCATCAATTGTAAGGATATTCTCCATCGCCCATTACATTTACAATTACTTGTACTGGGTGCAGCAGAGACTTGCAATCACAGGGGCACACTTACACTTCACTGATACCTGTTTGATTATCATATTGTTTGTCAAAATGCTAATATTGTGCTGTGTAAAACTACAGAGTGTTAAACTGTGCCTGCTGGCAGTGCACTTTTGCAGGATTTTTACTTTTTTTCCTCCACTGTGGTGTAACCATGGAGTTGGTATACATAATTTATGGTGGTGTGGATAGGCCAAGCAAGGGGTTGCTCCCACTCTGCAAAAAAATATTTTTTTCTATTTTTTTATTTTTATGGTTTATAATTTATGATTTTGATCATTAATCTTTGAGAAAACTGTAACTCTGAATATGGTATTTTGCCTGAATGTAGGTGTATCAGGTATAGCAGGTGTCAAGTGCACTCATACTGCTATTGACAGCTACTACGGCAGCAGGTGTGTACTGTCAGTGCTGGTGGTCATTTATTACTTCTTTTGTGATGTGCACAATAAGATTAAGATTCACCTAGTGCTTGAGTGTCCCACTGACACCAAACACATAGTAATCAAGGGGGTACTATGTGCATCTGTGCACAATTCAGACATCTATTGTGGCAGAAATTCATAAACATAGAGCAGGTTTATGAATCACATTAATGGCGTTATCACATACTAAACACAGTGTACAACGCTTTGATACTTGTGTATTATATGGCCCAGCCTTAGTGTCACCTTTACATTGATAGACTGGAAAAAGCATGCTATGAATAAACAGCCAACTTTATGTAGCAGTCTGTATATAAGTAAATATATATATTTGTACATATATATATGTGTGTGTGTGTGTGTGTGTGTGTGTGTGTGTGTGTGTGTGTGTGTGTGTGTGTGTGTGTGTGTGTGTGTGTGTGTGTGTGTGTGTGTGTGTGTGTGTGTGTGTGTGTGTGTGTGTGTGTGTGTGTGTGTGTATGTATGTAGAGTGTACATATTTTACATAATGTTACCTAGTACTGAGGAAATATAGTTTTCCAGCCTAAGGGTAGTTCACACTTTCCTGTAGGAAGAACAAAGCAACCACAAATAAAGAGAGAGAGAGAGAGAGAGAGAGAGAGAAAGAAAAATAGCTGTAGTCTTAATAACACCATACAATTTACTAGACTGTTGTCACAACTTCTTATATAACATCTTTGCCAAGGATCACTTTGCATTCTTGTTAGAAATAAAAAAATACAACTCAAGGTGGTAATGTTTGTTTAAACCACTTTTTTAAAGTTAAAACAAGAGATGAGGGTTTCTGGCTATGTCAGTGATTCACCAGATCTAAGTTATACACTGTGTGTGTGTGTGTGTGTGTGTGTGTGTGTGTGTGTGTGTGTGTGTGTGTGTGTGTGTGTGTGTGTGTGTGTGTGTGTGTGTGAAAGATTACTGCAAAAAACACAAAGAATAACTTATCTATTAAGCCTGCAGAAAGGTAAGAGTAATATACCATGTATCTGAATGAAAGTATGTGGATAATCCATTAGCTATGAGTCACATTCAGTACAATGCTACTGCACACTGCATACAGAATTATGTGATGTGATTAACATTCATACACATATTCTAGGTTTTTCATAACCTGTATTTGGCTTTATTCATCAGTCTCTTTCTTTAATTTCAGATTGTTTGAAAGGCTTTCTTGTGAAGTAAGCAGAAGATCCTACTGATAAGAATGCCGGCACCAGTGTTTTCAAAGAGACCTGCACCTATGTTATACTACACTGCCACTGAATGTACATAAAAGACCCAAAGGAACTGATCGGTTGCTTGTGAATTAAGAGTACAACTTCAACCATATATGTATTTTAAAATATGAAAGAGTATTGTAGTGCATTATTTGCCACAGAATTTCACACATTATAAATAAGAAAAGGCACCCAGAGGTTTGTAGTGTATGTTTATATATATATATATATATATATATATATATATATATATATATATATATATATATATATGTGTGTGTGTGTGTGTGTGTGTGTGTGTGTGTGTGTGTGTGTAGATATCTTGCACTCCTTGCTGTTTCCAGACTAAATGCAGTAATATTAACCCATATAACATTAGTTCAATTTTATTTAATTTTAAATGTAATCTTTGAAAACCTGTAATGTCTCAGGGGAAATCGGTCAACTTTTGAACTTAGCTTGTGAAAATTAGACATAAATACCTTCTGAGACTCTTAAGAAGTAATAGTAAAAGATTTGTGATTTAATTTTAATATAGCAGATAGGCTTATGTGAGTCAGTTTTAATCATTAGAGCTGAAACATTTTTGTTCTTCTGGTGTAATTTCCATATATCCCATGATGCCATGAATAAAAGCATCATTCTAAATATTTTTGTACACTTTTTTAAGTATTAATATATATACTGCAACTGTAGGCTTACCCTTGAATGTCTGAAATTATTATATTCTTATGCCAAAGCCGCTTTTATAAAATGTATTTTAAATGATCATTTGCCTCACACATTTCTCAAGAATTGACTATGTTATTTCCCCTTCATTATTTCACAGTTGCTTAACAAGATATCCCATTGCATTTAAATTAATAATTAGAAGTGATAGCAAAGATTGAATTAACATTTTCACCCAATTTCTACTGTACTACACAACTAATCATACTGTTTAATGTGATGAATGAAATTTCCCCATAAGTACACAGAAATAAATGACCTCTTAAAAGAAGTTATCCAAACTTAAAATAAAACTAAGCTATGAGCATGTATCAGTCATTTCTAGTTTCATGGAATGTGAGAGGTATATGAATAGTATGCCAGTATTTCTGATGGGGTTCCATTGCTTTGAGGTTATTAGTATTGTTTTGTACACCATTAATGCTTTGCTAAACTCACATTGTTAGAATGCTACAACATTCTTATGTACAAGCTTTACTTGGATGATACCTTCCTGAAATATTTGTTAATACTGAAAGTATTGGAAATATTTTGCATTATGGAAACACGATGATTTTGATAAGCAGCAGTAAAAGGAAGTCATTTTAAGTTACAGCAGATGGAGATTTAACTTACTGGAAATGTTAATTCTTCTTATATCAATGGTTTTTGATCTCTTGCATCCTGGTTACATTGTGTGTGCTCCGTGTGATTGGAATGGGTACCATTTCTGTTCAGAGTGAGTTTGCAATTAAAATAAAATAGACAGTCTTTTAAAAAAATCATTGTACCAGAACAATTTTTTCACAATTTATGGAACGTGTCATTTTCAAGGTATCACATCTAAGTAGATTTTGTCCAGATTCTACCTTAGCAGGGTATTAAATCCTTTAAGCAGCAATAATATATCATATTATTTGTATTAATCAAGCAATAATGCATGACATGGTGTGTGTTAATGTGCAATTATTGCCCGCCCACGGGTGTTATGAGGCCCGACACCACAGGCAGAGGGCTTCTGCACTCCTGGAAGATTGTTAATTACACATTAACACACACCCTGGAGGGCATTATTGCGCTTAGATAATAGGCTGTCTGTAAAATTGCTGTGTTTTTCTTGCTTATTTATTTTTAAGTACTACATTTTTTTTTTTTTTTTTTTTTTTTTTTATGTTTTTGATGTAAAATAGTTCCTTAGCCTACTGTTTCAAACTTTCTGTAGTATATGAGCAACAACCAAAAAAAGCAGGAACCACAAAGGAATAAATGCTCCTGTGATATAAAAAACAAGTCCAAATAACTGCAAAGCACAAAACATACACAGGAGCAAAAACAGCAGCTAAATCCAATACTGTCAAAACACCAACAAATGATCCAAAGCGTAGTTGTAACAAGAGGCAAAGTTTTAATACACAAGTAAGCGCTTTCACCATAAGGCTTCTTCAGACTTTAAAACCATCTAAAAAGCATTCATTTAAATAATAGTAAAACTCATGCCATAGGTTATTTCAAACACATGCTATGTAGCAGCAATTGAATATTTAAAGCAATATACATATGTGTACAATAGAAATATGTTAAAAACATTAATACCATAAAAAATATAAATATTGTGAGTATATATCTACACTCCCTTCCTCGATTTAGGTCTAAATAACCTTCTTCTCCGAAGAAATGGTTGCAAATAAACTTTGTCATTTAAACCTGGTAGTCTATCCACTCTACAGCGGATAATCCAACGTAACTCACACTCTTCGGTATAATTATCTATATCACCTCCTCTGATACTGGGAGTGATAGTTTGCATAACAAAAAACTTAAAACAATGCAATTCACCTAATTGCTTGTAATGCTTGGCTAAGCATTGTGTTCAGTGCCAACTCTTATATGGTAAATATGTTCTCTGATACGTTTGTGTAATTGCCTATTGATTTTACCAATATAAAAAGCTGTACATGCCATGCACTTAGCTAGGTAAACAACATTAGTACTCCTACAATTAATTTGAGTGCTAAAATGAAATTCATATCCAGAAACAGGTTGTTTAAAAATACAGCCTGTGTCAATATATTGACATCGATTGCATGTGTTACAGGGTTTTGTATTAAAACTAGGTGTGATACATCTTTTACTAGACAAATTAACTGGATAATTACAAAGCATTCGCTTAGAATTTTTCTTATTTTTGTATCGAAACAAGGGTCTATCACCCACTATAACACTGATGTCATCATTTAACAGTAGGGTATCCCAATGTTTCGTGATTACATCTCTAATGACACCCACATCGCTTGTATAAAACATAGGCATTTTCAAACTATTTGTTCTCTTAATCTGTTGGGTATGAACGTCATCACTACCACCGAAAATACGGTCGTGCCCTTGTTGTTCTTAGTTCAGTCACTAGGTCGCTGCCTTCTCTAAATCCCCTTTATTATAACATCTCTCAGTAAGCCTATTCTTAAGCTCTAACACCTCTTGTTCATAACCTTCAAATGTAGGATTTAACCTAGATGCCCTCATCATCTGTCCTTTTACTACGTTATCAAAAATATACCTAGGGTGCATACTATGTCTATGAAGTAAGGTGTTCCTATGACATGCTTTCCTATGTACGGAGGTATTCAACAACCCATTTTCCAATCTCATAACATTCACATCCAAAAAAGAGATATTGGATGTAGAATGACATAGACTAAACTTAAGGAAATCCATGGTATTATTAATTATAGAGACAAACTTCAAAAGGCTATTTTCATCCCCCTTCCAAATCAAAAAGGGGTCATCCACAAATCTTCTATAAAACCCTACGTATTGTTGGAAAGCCATATGGGGAAATAAAAGTTCTTCTTCCCAGTCAGCCATCACTATATTGGCGTAGCTATTGGTGCAAGAAGTGCCCATAGCTACGCCATCTTTCTGCAAATAGATTTTCTCATTAAACATAAAAACATTGTTGTACAATACCGTTTCTAAAAATAGGGCCAACAGATCTTTTGTGTTATTCCCCAAGTTAGACTTGCTGTTCAAATACTGTTGTACACTAGCTACTCCGAAGTCATTGGGAATGACAGTGAACAAACTTCAAACATCTAGGGTTACTAAGATGTAATGTTCATCTTCTTTTAAACCTCTCATATAGTCATAGAGATCAAGAAAAAACTGTTTGCTATCTCTTAAAACCACAGGTTTCGCCTCCACAACTGGTCTTAGACAATATTCCAGGTAAATTGAAAAAGGTTCTGTTAACCATCCTTGGCCAGCAACAATGGGGCGCAAAGGTGGATCAGATATAGATTTATGAACCTTAGGTAAACCTTGAATGACAGGTATAAGTGGATGTTTCACTTTCAAAAATTTAAATAAATCCAGTGTTATATTATAGCTTTTAACCAAATCATCTAGCATGTCATAAACCCTAGATACTTTATTGATTTCTTCTTGCATGTCACCACTGGAATAATATACTTCTTCTTCCAGCATTACCCTCATCCTTTCAAAATAATCCTGTTGGTCCATCAAAATGATAGGGCCTCCTTTATCAGCTGGTCTGACAACTATCGAGTGGTCATTACTTAACTCTCGAAATGCCTTTCTCTGCATGAAGGACAAATTACGTTGTTTACCCTTATTCCTGGTGTTAGAATTATTAGCATAATAAATATGTAAATCATTCTCTACTAAATTGGAGAATGTATCCAAAAGGGGATGTAACGTGGGAGTGAAGGTACTAGGACCATGAAATGTGGCAAGATTAACAAAACTATCACTATCACGGTCATTTCCATAGCTTCCAAACTCCAATTTTAATTGTACATTTCGTACATACATTTTGATTTCTAAAATAACATCAGTTAAATCACTGATACTAGTTGGAATAAATGTAAGACCTTTGTTAAGTACTTGTTCTTCATATCTATTAAGAGTCTTACTAGAAAGATTCACAACTAACGATTCTCTGTTTTCTCCCACATCTTTTTTAAGGTGGGGCCGGAATATTCTCCCGACCCTTTCCGTTTCTGCCGTCCCCTGCTCACTGATCTCTGTCTCCCTTCCCGGTTGAACAAATCTATCGAGAAAGGGCAATGGGAATCAATTCCTACCGTGGGTGTAGCTGTATTTACAGATCGGATACTATTAACCTTCCTTCTTACAACAGGCTCACTGTTGGAGGTGATAGATAAGGGTGTCACATTAACAGACCGTTGTTCTTGACTATTGATGACAATATTAACATTATCCCCCTGTACTGTATTACACTGTACTGCAGGAGTGTCAACATTACTGTTATCAAACACTCTATCATTATTACAATTAGTCACTTCATTGCTATGCTCATTATCACATACACTCACTGTGTCAAGTTTATTATTCAAACCTGACCCTTTTGTAAACACAGGGTTACTATTTTGTCTCGGCCAAGTGAAGACAATGTCCGAGTTTAAAATCTTTAATGTCCCTAGAAATCTTATTTCTTTTTTGTTACAAAAGACGTTTTTCAAATAATAATACATTGTCCATAAGTCTTTCCAGTCCCGCTTCAGCTCTCGACGTTAAATATTTTGTATTAATTATATTATAGAGTTCAGTAACTTTCCTCCTCAGGGTTTCCTCTTCAGATCGATAAAATCATTTAGCAACTTCATATAGTTGAAACTAAGTTCCAGGTTGAGCTGCTGCCACTTAAACAGCAGCTCAGGGTGTAAATTACCAGTAGTAGGCATTTTTAAAATGCGTAGTCCACGCGGTACTATGCGTTTTTGAATACAAGCCTCAAAATGTTGGCGTTGTAATTGCAACTTTTTTTAATTTTAAAAAATCAATTTCTAACCTGTTCAGGTCATCGCCAAGTCCAGCACAGTTCTCCACATCACTGGAGTCCAATTCATGATCTACATCGGGTTCATATGCAAGCAATAAATTATTCATACCAGTAACACAGTCCTGGAATCTAGATGATTTCCGGTTCAAAGTGCTAGGTCTCTCCAGTGTATACGGCAACTCAACCTCATTGTTCATTGTATCTGCCATTCTCCCCTCGTGGTGAAATAACCAGTAAATGAGCAACAACCAAAAAAGCAGGAACCACGAAGGAATAAATGCTCCTGTGATATAAAAATCAAGTCCAAATAACTGCAAAGCACAAAACATACACAGGAGCAAAAACAGCAGCTAAATCCAATACTGTCAAAACGCCAACAAATGATCCAAAGCGTAGTTGTAACAAGAGGCAAAGTTTTATTCCACAAGTAAGCGCTTTCACCATAAGGCTTCTTCAGACTTTAAAACCATCTAAAAAGCATTCATTTAAATAATAGTAAAACTCATGCCATAGGTTATTTCAAACACATGCTATGTAGCAGCAATTGAATAGTTAAAGCAATATACATATGCGTACAATAGAAATATGGTAAAAACATTAATACCATAAAAAATATAAATATTGTGAGTATATATCTATTTATTTGATAACGTAGCCAAAGGACAGATGATGAGGGCATCTAGGTTAAATCCTACATTTGAAGGTTATGAACAAGAGGTGTTAGAGCTTAAGAATAGGCTTACTGAGAGATGTTATAATAAAGGGGATTTAGAGAAGGCAGCGACCCTAGTGACTGAACTAAGAACAACAAGGGCACGACCGTATTTTTCGGGTGGTAGTGATGACGTGCATACCCAACAGATTAAGAGAACAAATAGTTTGAAAATACCTATGTTTTATACAAGCGATGTGGGTGTCATTAGAGATGTAATCACGAAACATTGGGATACCCTACTGTTAAATGATGACATCAGTGTTATAGTGGGTGATAGACCCTTGTTTCGATACAAAAATTTGAAGCAAATGCTTTGTAATTATCCAGTTAATTTGTCTAGTAAAAGATGTATCACACCTAGTTTTAATACAAAACCCTGTAACACATGCAATCAATGTCAATATATTGACACAGGCTGTATTTTTAAACAACCTGTTTCTGGATATGAATTTCATTTTAGCACTCAAACTAATTGTAGGAGTACTAACGTTGTTTACCTAGCTAAGTGCATGGCATGTACAGCTTTTTATATTGGTAAAACCAATAGGCAATTATGCGAACGTATCAGAGAACATATTTACCATATAAGAGTTGGCACTGAACACAATGCACAATTTATATTTTTTATGGTATTAATGTTTTTACCATATTTCTATTGTACGCATATGTATATTGCTTTAACTATTCAATTGCTGCTACATAGCATGTGTTTGAAATAACCTATGGCATGCGTTTTACTATTATTTAAATGAATGCTTTTTAGATGGTTTTAAAGTCTGAAGAAGCCTTATGGTGAAAGCGCTTACTTGTGGAATAAAACTTTGCCTCTTGTTACAACTACACTTTGGATCATTTGTTGGCGTTTTGACAGTATTGGATTTAGCTGCTGTTTTTGCTCCTGTGTATGTTTTGTGCTTTGCAGTTATTTGGACTTGTTTTTTATATCACAGGAGCATTTATTCCTTCGTGGTTCCTGCTTTTTTGGTTGTTGCTCATTTACTGGTTATTTCACCACGAGGGGAGAATGGCAGATACAATGAACAATGACGTTGAGTTGCCGTATACACTGGAGAGACCTAGCACTTTGAACCGGAAATCATCTAGATTCCAGGACTGTGTTACTGGTATGAATAATTTATTGCTTGCATATGAACCCAATGTAGATCATGAATTGGACTCCAGTGATGTGGAGAACTGTGCTGGACTTGGCGATGACCTGAACAGGTTAGAAATTGATTTTTTAAAATTAAAAAATGTTGCAATTACAACGCCAACATTTTGAGGCTTGTATTCAAAAACGCATAGTACCGCGTGGACTACGCATTTTAAAAATGCCTACTACTGGTAATTTACACCCTGAGCTGCTGTTTAAGTGGCAGCAGCTCAACCTGGAACTTAGTTTCAACTATATGAAGTTGCTAAATGATTTTTATCGATCTGAAGAGGAAACCCTGAGGAGGAAAGTTACTGAACTCTATAATATAATTAATACAAAATATTTAACGTCGAGAGCTGAAGCGGGACTGGAAAGACTTATGGACAATGTATTATTATTTGAAAAACGTCTTTTGTAACAAAAAAGAAATAAGATTTCTAGGGACATTAAAGATTTTAAACTCGGACATTGTCTTCACTTGGCCGAGACAAAATAGTAACCCTGTGTTTACAAAAGGGTCAGGTTTGAATAATAAACTTGACACAGTGAGTGTATGTGATAATGAGCATAGCAATGAAGTGACTAATTGTAATAATGATAGAGTGTTTGATAACAGTAATGTTGACACTCCTGCAGTACAGTGTAATACAGTACAGGGGGATAATGTTAATATTGTCATCAATAGTCAAGAACAACGGTCTGTTAATGTGACACCCTTATCTATCACCTCCAACAGTGAGCCTGTTGTAAGAAGGAAGGTTAATAGTATTCGATCTGTAAATACAGCTACACCCAAGGTAGGAATTGATTCCCATTGCCCTTTCTCGATAGATTTGTTCAACCAGGAAGGGAGACAGAGATCAGTGAGCAGGGGACGGCAGAAACGGAAAGGGTCGGGAGAATATTCCAGCCCCACTTTAAAAAAGATGTGGGAGAAAACAGAGAATCGTTAGTTGTGAATCTTTCTAGTAAGACTCTTAATAGATATGAAGAACAAGTACTTAACAAAGGTCTTACATTTATTCCAACTAGTGTCAGTGATTTAACTGATGTTATTTTAGAAATCAAAATGTATGTACGAAATGTACAATTAAAATTGGAGTTTGGAAGCTATGGAAATGACCGTGATAGTGATAGTTTTGTTAATCTTGCCACATTTCATGGTCCTAGTACCTTCACTCCCACGTTACATCCCCTTTTGGATACATTCTCCAATTTAGTAGAGAATGATTTACATATTTATTATGCTAATAATTCTAACACCAGGAATAAGGGTAAACAACGTAATTTGTCCTTCATGCAGAGAAAGGCATTTCGAGAGTTAAGTAATGACCACTCGATAGTTGTCAGACGAGCTGATAAAGGAGGCCCTATCGTTTTGATGGACCGACAGGATTATTTTGAAAGGATGAGGGTAATGCTGGAAGAAGAAGTATATTATTCCAGTGGTGACATGCAAGAAGAAATCAATAAAGTATCTAGGGTTTATGACATGCTAGATGATTTGGTTAAAAGCTATAATATAACACTGGATTTATTTAAATTTTTGAAAGTGAAACATCCACTTATACCTGTCATTCAAGGTTTACCTAAGGTTCATAAATCTATATCTGATCCACCTTTGCGCCCCATTGTTGCTGGCCAAGGATGGTTAACAGAACCTTTTTCAATTTACCTGGAATATTATCTAAGACCAGTTGTGGAGGCGAAACCTGTGGTTTTAAGAGATAGCAAACAGTTTTTGCTTGATCTCTATGACTATATGAGAGGTTTAAAAGAAGATGAACATTACATCTTAGTAACCCTGGATGTTTGAAGTTTGTTCACTGTCATTCCCAATGACTTCGGAGTAGCTAGTGTACAACAGTATTTGAACAGCAAGTCTAACTTGTGGAATAACACAAAAGATCTGTTGGCCCTATTTTTAGAAACGGTATTGTACAACAATGTTTTTATGTTTAATGAGAAAATCTATTTGCAGAAAGATGGCGTAGCTATGGGCACTTCTTGCACCAATAGCTACGCCAATATAGTAATGGCTGACTGGGAAGAAGAACTTTTATTTCCCCATATGGCTTTCCAACAATACGTAGGGTTTTATAGAAGATTTGTGGATGACCCCTTTTTGATTTGGAAGGGGGATGAAAATAGCCTTTTGAAGTTTGTCTTTATAATTAATAATACCATGGATTTCCTTAAGTTTAGTCTATGTCATTCTACATCCAATATCTCTTTTTTGGATGTGAATGTTATGAGATTGGAAAATGGGTTGTTGAATACCTCCGTACATAGGAAAGCATGTCATAGGAACACCTTACTTCATAGACATAGTATGCACCCTAGGTATATTTTTGATAACGTAGTAAAAGGACAGATGATGAGGGCATCTAGGTTAAATCCTACATTTGAAGGTTATGAACAAGAGGTGTTAGAGCTTAAGAATAGGCTTACTGAGAGATGTTATAATAAAGGGGATTTAGAGAAGGCAGCGACCCTAGTGACTGAACTAAGAACAACAAGGGCACAACCGTATTTTTCGGGTGGTAGTGATGACGTTCATACCCAACAGATTAAGAGAACAAATAGTTTGAAAATGCCTATGTTTTATACAAGCGATGTGGGTGTCATTAGAGATGTAATCACGAAACATTGGGATACCCTACTGTTAAATGATGACATCAGTGTTATAGTGGGTGATAGACCCTTGTTTCGATACAAAAATAAGAAAAATTTTAAGCGAATGCTTTGTAATTATCCAGTTAATTTGTCTAGTAAAAGATGTATCACACCTAGTTTTAATACAAAACCCTGTAACACATGCAATCGATGTCAATATATTGACACAGGCTGTATTTTTAAACAACCTGTTTCTGGATATGAATTTCATTTTAGCACTCAAATTAATTGTAGGAGTACTAACGTTGTTTACCTAGCTAAGTGCATGGCATGTACAGCTTTTTATATTGGTAAAATCAATAGGCAATTACACGAACGTATCAGAGAACATATTTACCATATAAGAGTTGGCACTGTACACAATGCCTTAGCCAAGCATTACAAGCAATTAGGTGAATTGCATTGTTTTAAGTTTTTTGTTATGCAAACTATCACTCCCAGTATCAGAGGAGGTGATATAGATAATTATACCGAAGAGTGTGAGTTACGTTGGATTATCCGCTGTAGAGCGGATAGACTACCAGGTTTAAATGACAAAGTTTATTTGCAACCATTTCTTCAGAGAAGAAGGTTATTTATACCTAAATCGAGGAAGGGGGTGTAGATATATACTCACAATATTTATATTTTTTATGGTATTAACGTTTTTAACATATTTCTATTGTACACATATGTATATTGCTTTAAATATTCAATTGCTGCTACATAGCATGTGTTTGAAATAACCTATGGCATGAGTTTTACTATTATTTAAATGAATTCTTTTTAGATGGTTTTAAAGTCTGAAGAAGCCTTATGGTGAAAGCGCTTACTTGTGGAATAAAACTTTGCCTCTTGTTACAACTACGCTTTGGATCATTTGTTGGCGTTTTGACAGTATTGGATTTAGCTGCTGTTTTTGCTCCTGTGTATGTTTTGTGCTTTGCAGTTATTTCTGTAGTATATGTTAATGGGGTAGGAGGAAACATTTTATATCAAAAAAATAAAAAAATATATAGTATTTAAAAAAGAAATATGTAAGTAAAACACAACAATTTTATAGACAGAAACTCCTTTTCCTATCATACACAGTCACTTGCTTTCATACACACATTCACTCAAGATTGCTCTCACTCTCTATGGAGCTCTGTCTCTCTGTCTCTCTCACACACACACACACACACACACACACACACACACACACACACACACACACACACACACACACACACACACACATACATACACGCACACATACAGTCTTCTCTGCTTTCATACAGGCATTCACACAAGATCACTGTCACTGCCTCCATGCCTCTCTCACACACAGTCACTTCTGCATTTGTACACGCACTCACTCACATATGATCACTCTCAGTCTCTCTGGATCTCTCTCTCTCTCTCTTACACACACACACACACACACAAACACGTGTGCGCGCACACACACACACACACACACACACACACACACACACACACACACACACACACACAGAGTCAATTCTCCTTTCATACACACACACACAAGACTACACACACACATGCACACACACACACACACACGCACACACACACACACACACACACACACACACACACACACACACACACACATAGTCGATAAAGCTCTCTCTCTCTCTCTCACATCTCATTCACGCATACGGTCTCTCACACATGCTTTTTTTTTTTTTTTACATTTGCTAAATAGCAAAAGCACTGCTCTTAGCGAGTGTAAAATAACGTTTGTGTGTCTCTCTCTCTCTCTCACTGACATACATGCATACACACACACACACACACACACACACACACACACACACCTTTTTTCTGCTTGATTTCTTTTTTTGACATTTTCCACTCACTAAACAGCAGAAGTGCTGCTTAGCGAGTGTAAAATAATGGTGGCTGTTTAGTTTTTATTCTTTCCGAGCTCCACGGTGGCTTGATAAGCTGCCGTAAAGCAGCAGACTCATTTTTCACTGGGCATTACTTGTACATTAATACCCTGCTATAGAACGTTCATTTGTCAGTCAGGATCCTGATGTACAGTAAACCCATTTTCTAAGTGCGGGTAAGTTACTTCTTCACAATATGTTATTTTAACCTGGTAACCTCTGAACTGAAAGAAGCAAATGAATCATGCAACAAACATATGCATAGTTATTTAAATTAATATTTTATGTTCAGCTTGTAATGATGACAGAGAAATATTTTATAAACATGATGATGTTTACCTCAATGGTATCTATGAGTAATGAGTCATTTAGGGTAGTGCAACAGGTAAGTCATATCAAAGAATCAAAGTGTCAACTTCAGAGTGTTTTCTGTGTTGTTACATGTAAATAAGAACAAGCAATTCTAGTTTTAATACATGTCTTACCCTGTCTTTGATGTTTACTTTGCTTCTGCATTCAGAGCTTTGAAGGTTATTTCTTTTGTTAACTTCATGCAGTTATATGAGACATAATGTATCAACTTGGAAGTACCTGGTTTAGGCCTGTTGTCTGCTTCCTAAAGTTAGCATTTCAAGCAAGGCATCCACCAAGTGTAATTTCTGGGGGTGAAATTCATCCTGCAATGACTGAGACAAAAATGCCATAGAGTATCTAATACTAAAATGTAAGTGGTTTGATTTCAGTGCTGAAATTAAATGTCAGTGTACCCTTACAATTTTCAAGCATGACACTTCTCGTTATATATCTGTCAACAAAGTAAGAATTTTAGTGTCTTCAGGGACAGCAAGATAAAACATTATTTTATGCATTTGCAGACCTTTAAACAGTTTTCTGGGGGGGTATACCTCTCAACTGTTCAGATTGCTGAGAATGTCCAGATTTTCCCTTCACATTCTTGTTCTGTTTCTCCAAAAATTATGGTTTTCTGGCAAATCACAGGTAGATCACTGAGGACTAAAGTCAGAAAATAACAAAAATTTGAATTGTGGACTTCATATCCTTTATAAAATTCTTGCTAATGCAAAACCTGTTATTCTATCAACTTTCTAAGTTTGTAAGAGCAGTATTTAAACTTGTCCCTATTTTTGGACCTTTGTCCCCCCATTCATTATGGCTTTGTCCAAATGTCTTGCACTAAGAGGTTGAGAGGTATGGTGTGTGGCAGATCACACTAGAAATCATTCCAAAACTAATAACACAGAACATGACATGAAAAAGCATAGTGAATGGTGGTGTGCAAAAAGGAGATGATTCAGAGACGCAATGATGTGACCACACTTCTGGAAAAATATTGTGGTAACTCATGCAAATGGTCATATCATGACACGCCACTGAGTTTCAGCATGCTAATGAGGTCCATTGTGTATGTAAAGGATGAAATCAAACATGGCAGAACAATTCAGAAATGAATAAAATTAGCACAATGAGCCATGGCAATCTGCTTTCCTAAAAACCATCATTTGTCTGTGTACAGGGGTATTGGACATGCTAAGATGCTACAGGTGTTATTTGCTACCTTGGGAAACAATATCCAGCATGTTGTATATCTCTGTATGAGTCACATAACTTTGGTAATGTTGGATATCTGTGATCCACCACCATCATGTGGTACACACACACACACACACACACACACACACACACACACACACACACACACACACACACACACACACACACACACACACACACACACACACACACACACACATTCTTCTATATTCCAATTGTATATATAGCCTATAAGCACAGACTTCCCTTGCAGCCCAGGCAGTTGCTGTTTCAGCCCTAATGCCTTAGCTACATATGTGTTTCAACAAACCATTTGCAGTTACAAGTCATTGCACTGTATGCATGATACATGCTATGACTTACTTTTTGCATCCCCTGCAGACACCTAGGCAGTTATCAGGAGTCCATGTCCCGCATTCAAACCACTGTTAGTTATGAAGGTTGTCTAACTTTTCTTCAATGAAGAATTCCAGAAAACTCTCTGCCTTCAGAATATGCCTTTGTGTTGATGGTCCAGCCTCTGTAATCAACTTGTCTCTGGTAGTTTCTATGCCCTGGTCTTAGGAGTTCAGTAACATATCAGTGATTCTGTAATGTGTCTGTACTAATGTTTTATTCTGTCCAACCACTGTATTGATGCCCTTTACCAGTTCTCGACCCTGTCACACCTGGTCACAGATGGACCTGCCAGCTTTATCCTGTAGAAGCACCTCTACCTCTCCCAGCCATTATAGTTCCTTCCATTACTTGCCAAGATGTGTACACCTTTGGATAGCACATGTGGGTCAGTGTGTGTGTGTGTGTGTGTGTGTGTGTGTGTGTGTGTGTGTGTGTGTGTGTATGTTTGTTTATGGTCTGTGTATTATCTTTTTTTGTGTGTCTGCTTGTTGATGTGTGCAGGACTCTCCATGACAGCATACAAGTGAACTACTACTGCCCCAGACTCCTTATAGTGACTACAGCCATATATGCTGCTATAGCATAACTGTTCCAAAACTGTGCTATAGTTTTGCAGCTGTGAGCATGTTCTTGATGTACTGATGGACCCATATCTTCTGCAGCTTGTCGTGCTGTCCATGTGCCTATGCAACACTGTTGCAACACGCCGAATTTGTTGGATCATGTTCTCCATGTCCTAGAAGGTTGAGCCCTCCTTCTGGACTGCAATCTGTAATGCCCTATCCCCTGTGCCTTGTTAGATTGATCCCCCCACACAAAGATTGCAACCCGTCCTGTCTTCTGTCCCCCCAAAACCTGTTGATCCCCCACCATAGACTGTGCATTGTTACTCATATACTCCACTGCTTTGTTACAGTGCCTGTCATTGTTATGGACCTTTATGTGTTCACAGCAGTTCTAACATCCATTACCAGGAGTCCTGTCTGATGTAAGTATGCCTATATGGTAGCAAACTCTGATGTCTGCTATATGCAGAGTCTCTAAGTTTGAACAAACTGTGGAGCACGGACTGTATAAACTTAGCAAACAATGTAACAATGACAAATTTTGTAACTTAACTAAAGAGCAGTTCAAAGCCCTTAAAACTTGAATGAATAACAAAGAACTGGTGATAAAAAGTGCTGACAAATGTGGAGGCATAGTTGTAATTGATATTGATTATTATACTCAAGCCATGCAGCGACTTCTGAATTCTGAAGATGACATCACCATTATTAGGCATGATCTTAACTCAATAACTTTAAATATCATGCATCTTTTGGAATGTATATACATAGAATAGCGTATCACCAAAGAGTTGCTACATTACTTTAAGACTGACAACCCTAAGGTACCTACTATCTCTGGCATTCCACAAATCCATCACCTCCCACCTATGCAGATTATTGTTTCTTCGCATGGATGGGCCACAGAGCTCAAATCTAAATATTTGGACACCAAATTGAAAGTGAATTTATCAGGACTAGTACCATTCTTAAGGACATGGATGATTTTTTACACAGACATTACAATGGTCAACTGGAAACACTGATGATTGTTTTTGCTTTGCAAAACTGGATGTGGATTCCCTATTTAAGGTTATTACAAATGACACTGGAATTAAGTCCATCACAGACTTTTTCTGAGAATTTTCAGATTACACACCAGCAGAAATTGATATGCTGCTATAGTGTAACTGTTCCAAAACTGTGCTATAGTTTTGCAGCTTTGAGCGTGTTCTTGATGTATTGATGGACCCATATCCTCCGCATCTTGCCATGCTGTCCATGTGCCTATACAGCACTGTTGCAACACCAATGCTGCAGGATGGTGACTTTGTTGGATCATGTTCCCTGTGTCCTAGAAGGTTGAGCCCTCCTTCAGGACTGCAACCTGTAATGCCCTATTGGAATTAAATCCATCAAAGACTTTTTCCGTGAATTTTCAGATTACACACCAGCAGAAATTGATGTTATCTGTGATTTACTGCTTGTAGTACAAACTAATAATGTATACAAACAGGTCAAGGGCATAGTGATGGGTATCCCTGTTGCAAATGCTTATGCCAATATTGTGATGTATCAATAGAAGAGGAAGTTTATGCTTTACAATAACCCTTATGTTCACTAAGTTGCTTTTTATAAGCGCTTTGCTGACAACCTATTTCTCATATAGAGAGGCACACTATCTGAATTCCATGATTTTATGCAATACATCTCTAATAGCACCATTTTTTTGCTCTTTAAAAGTGATATATCAGCCTCCCAAATTAACTATTTGGACATTACATTTAATAAACTTACATCTGGGGGAATAGAAACTACGCTGCACAAAAAAACTGCCAAAAGGAATACATACCTACACAGAACTAGTATGCATCCCCCTCATATATATATATATATATATATATATACAATAACATACTGAGAAATCAGTTAATAAGGGTAGCAAAACTGAACATGGATCATGACACAATATTTACACAAGTGCATACCATGGTCAGTGATTTTACCAACAGGGGATACAAGATCAGTCATGTCAACACAATTAAAAATCACATTTTAAATAAACGAGACACAGAGTTTAAATCCTTATTTTGCACTATTTCACCACAAGAACCCAACACACAATATAAACAAACTACTAAATGTAGATATATGTGCACAAATAATAGGAACGTGTCCAGTATTCAGCAGATTATATGGCGGTATCAGCCTGTCCTAACTACTCTTCCACATCTTAGCAATATCCTAGATGAAACACCTAGTTTTAGTTATAAAAGAAGTGCCAATCTTAAGAACAAACTTTGCTCCAAGGAACAACCACTTACTTTTCCTTCATTCACAAGCAAAAAGGGGACTTTTAAATGCAACAATTGTATTCATTATACCTATATTTATATATATATATATATATATATATATATATATATATATATATATATATATATATATATATATATATATATACTGACAAACACGTCCAGTATCCTGTGAGTGGTAAAGAGCTCATTTTATATTCATACAGTTAACTGGAATTCTACAAATCTTGTTTACTTTGCAGTGTACTATATATGCAATGCATATTATATAGGAAAAAACAATAGACACTGAAAGAAAGAATAGTGCAATATCTTTAGGATATAAATAGAAATATCTTAGCTAATGCTTTATATAAACATATAAAGGACACTGATAATACTCATAATTTTAAGTTTGCAATGCTGAAAATATTACCAAAACCTCTTTGAGGGGGCAACATGAAAGATATCACTGAATATAAAGAAGTAATATGGATTTTCAGGTTCAAATCTCAAATTAGCCCTGGCCTTAATGATATGGTGACTTTAAAACCTTACTTAAGGCATTTGCATAATCAAATCAGTTAGCATCATATGAATTTGCACCATCAGCTTCAATGGACTCAGTTTTTGTTTGTTTGTATCTGCCTGATGAACCCTTCATGGTGAAACTGTATTGTGACACTTCTGCTTCATTTTAAACTTTGTTTTAATATACAAGTTTTATTAAAAGCTGTTCATGCTTCCGGCTTCTCCATTTCTTACTTTATTTTATTTTGTTTTTCAACTTGGAAGACACCGGACTTGTCACTGCATTGATACTTGTGTTTCTGATTGTTCTTCATAATGTGGATTCCCAATAAGTGTCAATGCTGAAACAATGACTGTAGTACAGTCATTAAGATACTGAAGTCTCTGAATCATACCTGCATCATGAAACATTATCAGCCACATTCTGTACTATGGGACTCATTCCTGGGCTGTGAGGTCATGTGTAGTGTGCAAATGTGGACCTCCACTGGAAACCTTTTCCACACTACTGGGACAATACATTGTGCTACTGGCCAGGTGCATTGCATTACTATTAATGAGCATTGCTTTACATTGCAGCTGATCAAGGAGTATCATGTGGTGTCTGCTACATACAGCTGTGTGCACACAGCTGTCACTTTTCTTCTGAATTTGACCTTGACTGAGTAAATGGCCTAGACATGCTCAGACTCTTGGTAGGGCTCCTGCTTAGTGCTGCACGGAGCACAAAACCTTTTTGCATCTGCTATGCAGGAAAGACAGGAAGCACCTGCTGGGTGAACTATGAAGGTGATGCCTGGCACCAGCTTACACATGGCAGGGAATTATGCTACTGGCATTACCTACTCTGGAAAGTGGTGCAGGTACAGATACAGCAACCAGACAGGGTCTCAACCACACCTTCTGTGTCAGTGGAAAGATGAGGCTGTGTGTCAGGGGGGCTGGAGCCACATATACACCTTTTTGTTTACTGTATACATTATATTCTTGTTTCAGCACTACACAGCAGATCTTGCAGCTGTAGCTACTTCTCTTGTGAAGGATATGCTATGCTCATTACTGTCTGTTTTATGTTTTTTTGCACCTCAGGAAATCAAAGAAAATAGGACAAACTGTCAGAGAAAGTGAGACAAGCTCTTCAGATGGTTGGGTAAGTGTACTGAATTGCTGGCAGTAAGGTACTAGTTTAATAAACTGCAACACACACATTATTAAATCTCCTGTATTTGTCTCCTTTTTTATGTACTTTGTTGTTTTGTGGTTTCCCCATTTATTTCCTTTTTCTGGGGGATCAGTCATGGTGCAAGAAAGTGCTGCAGTCATGCCATTATACTGTGTCTCCACCACCTCTTTTCCCACTGCTAGATCCCCAACAGTTCCCTGACCTACCTTCCTGCAGGTTAATGAAAGTCACCCTGTGGAAGGTGACCTGGATGGCTTACTGTTGGCTTCCAAGGCCACATCTCAGGATGGAGAATAAGGTTCTTCATCTGAGATCTGAACCCCCCTGTGTCTCCTTTTGGAAAGATCAGGAGTGAGATGGGCTGGTGGTTGGATGCTCGTATTGGCACTCTGGAATGCTTACTCATAGAACTGATAGAGTAGAACAGCTGGCTGGTCTTGACCATCAGGCCACCAACGACAGAGCTCACACACATATGCCATAGAGGTGATTTAACTTCTGGGGGGTTACCCTCTGGTCTGATTAGGCAGGCATCTTCACCCTCTCTATCCCCTGTCAGTGTGTTCCCCATATTTTTGTGTCTCTCCTCATCATCAGTCAGTAGTCCAAGCTTGTCTGTCACCAGTTATTCATTCTCTGTCAGCCCACATCTCAGCATTGCTGCTCACCATGTGCCACTTCCCCACTGTCAGTGTCTGACTTTGTCTTTGTTATATGTGCGTATTTGTCAGCCCCTGATTCCATCTCCTTACATTCTGTCATAACTGCACATTCCTTTTGCTAGCTTTCCCTTCAACCATTCTCTTAAAAATAAAAAAAATGAGCTCCTGTAACCACAAAAAAGTCTACCCTAGTTTCTCACACATTAACCTTCCCTACATGTTGTGTCTTTCTGTACATTCTTCTGCATGCTCTTCCTCATTTTTCCCATACAATCTCCCATTTCTACCTATTCCTTTGATAAAATGACTTGGCTTTTTGTTTTAGTGTTGTTGTATTGGATGCCTGTTGTGCACCTTTAGCAGTTTTAGGCTGCTTTAATGCACATTTGAACACACATAGTATCAAGCTTGCAACAGGCATGCCACTTTCATTGGGACACATTATCTTTCTTGAAATGGTCATTCCTTCAGAGTGGTTACATTTATTGTAGTTTAAAGGATTTATTGTGCAACACCGTCCCTTGCATAACTATGCTATACCCACACCTGTGCATACATAATCTCCATCAGGCCACATTATGCTATCTTCATTGTACTATTTATTGCATGCAATCATGTGATTTTTTTTAATGGAATAACCCAAAAGGTATCATGGGTGCCACCCATGCTTGAAGGGAAAGTGACATGTCTGTTGTGTGCCCATATTGCAAATAAAAAGACTATTATCCAAACTTTAAACTAGCTCCTCCTCTGCTGATAAACTACCACCTGAACACCTAAAGATAGCATAATATGCCATAGCATACCCAGTTAACATCCTTATTAACACAGCAATCACAGAAGCATATGTACCAGACATATGGAAAATGTCTCATGGCATTCCATTACACAAAGGAAGTCATGTCACTGAATTAACTATCATCCTATAGCCATCTTGTCACCACTCTCAAAAGTCTTAAAAAAATGTGTTCACCAGCAACTCCTCAATTCTTACTTCAATCCAACCTCATCACCAAATTCAGCACAGCTTCTGACCAGGCCATAGTACTACCACAACATTGCTCTTCTTCATGAATACAGTCAATAGAGATAGAGACTCAGGTAAAATATTCTCAACCATATTCCAGACCTTTCAAAAGGTCATACTCCCAACTCCTTAATAATCTTCATCACCTTGGTCTTTCATCCTCATCCATTCAATGGTTTGCTAACTACTTAACCAAAAGTGAACAAGCTTTGAAATGGCAAGCCTCCATCTGAACTTCCTTCCTCATCTCCACAGGTGTGCCTCAGAGATCTAGCCTTGGTTCTTCACTGTAATATCTTCATCAATGTCCTCCATACCTCCACCAGTCTAGGAACATTAATCTAATATGCCAATGGCTCCACTATCATCTCCTCATCCACCTCTCTAACACATCTGCAACAAAGTACCCAGTAAGCATTTACCTCAGTTGAAAACTGTCTCACGAATGCACAACTATTCCTTAATCCAAACAAAACCAAACATCTCTATTCACTATAAAACTCCTGTCACCCAATAAAGATAATTTCAAGATTACATGGTCTCGGTCATATGAATGTTGATATTCTGAAATGTCGACCATGTGAAGGGAACCCATGTATAAACATATATGTGTGTGTGTGTGTGTGTGTGTGTGTGTGTGTGTGTGTGTGTGTGTGTGTGTGTGTGTGTGTGTGTGTGTGTGTGTGTGTGTGTGTGTGTGTGTGTGTGTGTGTGTGTGTGTGTGTGTGAGTCTCTCTCTCTCTCTCTCTCTCTATATATATATATATATATATATATATATATATATGGGTCCCCCTTCAGAAACCTGATTACCTGACTTTTACAATGCTGAGAAGAAAAGGCCGATGGCCACTCAACACAGACATCCCAGAACACCGACTTTCCACTCCAAGTAAGTAATCACTTGGCCATCCTGTTGAACTTTGCTCCTTACACCCATGGCAGTGTGATCTCGGAGTTGGTATATTTATTTAGGGGGGTGTGGGGGGCAATGAAGCATCTCACATGGGTGGGTTTGCTTATCTTTGGTTTATGTTTTTGTTTAGGATGGCCAAGCGGTTACTTACCTGGAATGGTAAGTCCGTGTTCTGGACTGTTGGTGTGGTACTGCTGTCGGATTTTTTGCCTCTGTGGTATGAGTTTTGGGTAAGTGAAATTCCATTCTTGTAAAGTAGACCCATATGTATATATATCTATATATATATATATATATATATATATATATATATATATATATATATATATATATATATATATATATATATATATATATATATATATATATATATATTCACTTTGGAACAGCAAAATACCATAAGCTTGAAGTTCAAAGCACTGAGACCAGATTTTTGAACTTATGCTGAAAGTTCACAATGTCGAATGTCAGAATGTTGAATCACCTATGTAAACACTGTCATGATGTGCAAATTGGTTGCTGTGGCTTTCAGATCTGTTATTGTTGCAGTATAGTAAAAAAGAAGGAAATATGACTGAGGTTACCTTTGAAACTCTACGTATTGGAGAGATATATAGTAATGTGTAGTGTTTTCACAGTGAAGTAGTGTTTCTAAGAGAAGGCTGAGGATAGTTTTTTACAATTTAAACTGGCAGCCATAAAGCAAGGAATGGTATGTTTGCTGTTTTGTTATGTGTAGTGCGATCTCAGAGTTGATATATTTAAGTAGCAGGGGGTGTGGGGGTGCAGCCGCCCACATGTGGGGTGCAGGGGGTTGTCCCCCTGCTTATATTTGGAGAAGTTTAATATAGTTTGTTGTTTATTTGTTTCTGTATGTTGTTGTGGTGGAATATAGTAAATGCTGGTTTCCTCTGTTTTTTCAGTGTTATGGGAATCAATGTTTTAAGATTTCAGTGTATTGAACTTTCAAGCTTTTGGTCTCAGTGTTTTGAATTTTAAGCTGTCGCTGTTAAAAAAAATTCCCGTAGTTAACATCGAAGGAAAGAGCGAAAGTAAAAATATACATCAGGACACAATGTTGAATGTGCTGAACGAATTCAGCAGATTCAACATTTTCACCGAACAGAGCATGTGATGTCCGTATAGGAGCTCAGGTAAGTGAAACTCCTACACATCACATTTTTGCAGGGGGACAAGCCCCACCCCACACCCCCCCACATCCCCTGCTAACTATAATATTGCAACTCCGAGATCGCACTACAGTTTGGAAAGAGATGAATGCCCCAAACCAAACTGTACTGTACTGTGATCTCTCTGTAGTTCAAGTTCATATCAGCAAATGCACAGTAGTGTTCTCTAATATGAACTTTTGAACATGGAAAGCTCAGCAATATGGAAATCAAGCATCCGTTTATATATATATATATATATATATATATATATATATATATATGGGTCTACTTCATTTGATCGAAAGACCATTTGGCCTAAACCCATTTGATAAATTTCATTTGATCGAAAACCAGTATTCAAAGCATAAAACTGGATTTGTCCCCTCCCCAATGTCATGTGACCCTGGAGTTGGTATATATAGTTGGGGGGGGGGATGTGGGGGGCGAAGACCCCCACCTAGTTTCCTTTAAAAGAAGAAAATAACACAAAAAGTACAGATTTTAAACGAAAATAGGTGGGGGGCGATATATATACAGATACTTCCCGAGAGCCTTCCAGAAACCAGCTACCCTCAGCTAGCCATCAAAGGTATCTAGGAATCACATTTGATAAATGTCGTTCTTTTAGCCACCACAGAGAGTCCGAAGTTAACAAAATTGTAGCTGAACTGAAGACATCAAGCAAAATATCCAGCTTGGCTCTTTAGAAGCTAGATGTTCATAAGCCATAAATATCCTTTTATCTAGACAATAATAATGCCTATCAATTATCACTATCAGTTCTTCCAGTAACAATACACTGCTTCAAATTCTTGATAAAAAGATACTCATTTATTAATCTGACACTCCTAGGGAGTATCTCTGCTTCACATTTGAAAAAAAAAAAAGTTCCCTTTTGCAGCTAGGCCAAACATACTCCTTAATAATCTTAGCTTTAAACTTCTTCACAGTAGGTACTGTCTCCTACTCCTCAACCAAATGGCGATTAGAAATCAAGCCTGCAGACTGTGGATCAATGAATACATAGGGCATCTTTCACACCATCATCTTGTGAAAGAAAATTCTGTAAGATAACACTAGCCACCTTGAACAGCCTTTCTGACAATATCAAATTAACCAATTCATTTTTTCAAGACGTTTCTCCAAGAGCACCTTATCAAAGAAAATAAACGGAACTGATTCTGTGAGCCCAAGTAGTTAATTCTTTATCTCTGTATTCAACAACCTGTTCAACTTTTTTTCCTTTATAACATGAACAACTTTTCTACTCAACCTAATTGTGCAAGAAGCTTAATAATAATAATAATAATGCTGTTGTGTCTTTCGGCTTTTTCCCGGATAGGGGTCGCCACAGCGGAACTCTGGTCCACTAATGATTGGCAGTAGATTTTTACGTACCGAGTTGCCGGCTCTGACGCACAACCTTCAACGAAGGTACGCCCCATTCACGCATGTCTCCACACATGCTCTAGCTGAGAATCGAACAGAACAATGTCTTACTGTGTGGCGACAACGCTACCGCAACACCACCACCACAGTTAATAATAATAATAATTATTATTATTATTATTATTATTATTATTATTATTATTATTATTATTATTATTATTATTATTATTATTATTATTATTATTAACTGTCCTCCTTAGCCTAAATGTTTATCTGGTTTTATTCTGCCTTGTAAATACATAGTCTTGTAAATATTAATGCTGCTTGTCTTTACTTCCCTATATAACTGCATTTTATGCTATTTCATACTCTGTTTCCTATTGTGCTAGATCTATCATTCTGTGTTGATGCTGTGTAACAATTCATTGCTGCTGTATCGTTACAATGGTGACTGTATAGGGCATGTCCTTTTACTCAGTTAGAAAATGTTAAAAATCAATAAATAAATAAATTAAAATATAAACACATAAGTACAGCTGTTAGGATAACATGAATCTATGATCTACTAATATGTTATGCAAACCATAAGCACTTCTGTTAGGGTAACATGAATTTGTGACCTGACTCGAATGTTATATAAACCATTAGTAGTATAAACCGGGTCTATATCAGTTCACCAAAACGGCTGAAGTTCGAACACCATATGTTCGAACTTCAAACCACGCATTGCACAAACATCGAAGTCTTAGAACAGCGATTTTTTTCCCAGGGAAAAAAATCGCTGTTCCAAACACACACACAACACAAGCACTCCAAAAAAATATCAATCCACACACATACACTTAAAATCCTACATCTAACCCTACACTAAACTGTACATACACTACTGCCTATCAACTTACCTTAACCCAAACCCTAACCCTAAGGTTGGTCACTATCACACACTAACCTGACCCGCGCCGTAACCCTAACTCACCTATCCCGCCCTAACCCTAAAGTCTATCACTATCGCACACCCACCTCACCCGCGCACTAACCCTAACTCACCTAACCCATGCCCTAACCCTAACGTCCACACAATCGCACACTTACCTGAACCTGACCCGCAACTTCCCACCACAGTCCTGATAATCGCGAAGCCACAGAAATGGACCACCAAATTCTTTCCCTGGGAAAGAATTTGGTGTTCCTCGACTTTGTGATCATTAGTGTTCGAACTTTGCAGTTCGAACATCTGGTATTCGATTGTCAGACATTTCGACGGACTGATATAGACCCGTATAAACCATATGTAGTTCTGTTATGGTAACATAAATCTGTAACCTGGCTGGTATTTTATATAAACCATTAGTAGTTCTGTTATGGTAACATAGATCTATGACTTGGCAATAGCATGGTTTTGCTTTAGTTGATTTTGGTAAACAAATGAAAAGTATTTTAGAGATGAAGCATTACATGGCCAAGCTCTGACCACAATATCTGTCATTATCATGGCACTTTCTGTTGGAAGGCAGATGATCACTGGTAGAAGTGACTGAGGCAGCCTTGTAATGGAGTGTATAATGTAGGTGTGAGCTCACACATCAAGCCCCATCCAGGAAACTACTTTACGTGTGACAACAGCCTACAGAGAGAGACATTAAGAGGAATGGTGTGGAGACGTTCACAGGACTCTTGTCTATCCCACTCTCAAATGACAGCAGTCACTTCCAGGGGAGCAAATGGGCTAATAAGATCCCTATAATGGGAACACATGAGATGGAGGGCTGTCACATAGTACAGAGATGCCTGGGTCTTACCCCAGGAGGAAAAATGAGACCGTAGAGTAAAAGTAGGGGAGCCATTGAGCAGGTCTCTAAATGGGAGAGAGGATCTTGACATTATAGACACATCATTTATTTATTTATTATTTATTCATTTGACATTTGTTGACTGGGAGTGTCCGACTGACCAAAAGCCCTTTTCAGCAGAGGATCAGGGAGAAAAGCTACACAATACCAGAGGACTAATAACAAACAAGCAAAAGTCTAAAATGTACATATAAGTGAATACAAAATAGTAAGTAAAACAGTACAAGCTTGTTTGAAGCAGAAGTAAGAATTTATACTTTTTGAAGTGGGTACAGTGTGTAGATGTTCTGACCACGGTATTATGCCAAGCAAAGTCAGAGAGCAGTTAGTCGAACTAGTAGGTTATTTACAAGTGTCTTGACAGAGAGTCAGTGTAACAGTGGAGGAGGAAATAAGAAAAAAGGACAAGTAATATATAGCATCAGTAAAGTGTGGGCATGCAGTTACTGTGATGTTTAAGATTAGCTAGGATTTACAGTCACAAGTCAAGGTGTTAAGCAGATATTGTTTGAGAGCTTTTTTGAATTCATGTGTAGTGGTTATTTTTCTGATGTCAAGGGGTAGCTTATTCCAGTTTAGGGAAGGGGAGTAGCTATATACATTTTGGCCAATGTTTTTCGGGCTTAAAGATTTCAAGGTGTTGTTGGTTAGAGCTCCTGAGGGGTCTAGTTGGAGTATAGAGAGAGAGAGACCCGATTGGAGATGCTAGGGCAACCAGTGGGATTGTAGAGAATGGAATGAATGATCAAGAGTTGACAGAGTTGAAGTTGATGGGATAACCTGAGCCAGTTTAATGCAAAGAGTGAGAGACAATGGTGTGAATTAGGGGACTGATTAGAGGCAAATTGGGCAACTTTTTTGTAGGTGCCTTCCAATTCAGTTTGTAGGGAGGTCCGAAGGTTAGTTAGGATTTGTGAGCCATAGAGGAGACTGGGAAGAAGGTAAGCATGAGCTAGGGAGATTCTAGAGGCTTCAGAAAGGATGTTTTTTTTATTTTGGTAGAGTAAACCTAGTTTTTGCTGGGTTTTCTTTATGCAATGGTTGACATGAAGACCGAATTTCAGTTGGTTACTGATGATGACTCCTAGGAGTTTAGATTGGTGTTCTGTGTTGATAACGGTGTTATTAAGTGAGGTGATTGAGAAGCTGGATTTGAGAAGGGAGACAGAATTAGGAAGGAATAGCAGTAGTTTGGTCTTTTTGGGATTAAGAAAAAGTTAATTGGTAGTAAGCCATTTTTTAATGGAGTTGAAGGAATTTTGGGTGAGGGTATGCAGATCAGAGATGTTATTGGTGGTAGAGATGATATCAGAGTCATCAGCATATTGTGCAGGAGTAGAGTGAGGACACGATGTAGAGAGTTGGTTTGTGAAGATACTGAAAAGCAGGGGAGCAAGGATAGACCCTTGAGAGACTCTCATCTGGATGGGTAAGAAGGGAGATAGGGTGGAGAGCCATTTTACTGATTGTTGCCAGTTGAAAAGATAGCTGGAGAACCAGGAGATAGTTAAGGGGGACAAGATGAGGTCAGATACCTTGGAGATGAGGATGGGGTGAGAGACACTGTCAAAGCCTTTAGAGAGGTTGAGGAAGAGGCAGGAGATAAATTTGTTGTTATTTCTAGCAAGGGAGATGGAATGAGAAAAAGATTAGGGCAGTTAAGGTACTGTGGTTAGGATGAAATCCATGTTGGGTTGGGGGGAAAAGGTTTTCAAGGAGCAGATAGTCCATGATTTCTTTGTGTGCATATTTTTCTAGTATTTTAGATGGGGGATAATATTGCTATGTGGCAGTAGTTAGTTAAATCAGAGGATTTTCCTCCTTTGTGGATGGGTATAGTATCGAACTGTTTCCATAGTGAGGAGACAGTGGATTCAGATAGAGAGTGGTTTATGAGTATAGAGATGGGGTGGGCTATGGAGTTTGCAGCTAAATTGAGAAAGAGTGGTTTGTCCACTGAAGGACAGCAAGGTTTGAGCTTATGGAGGAGGTTTTTAATGTAGTTTGTAGGTACAGGTTTGAGTGAAAATAAGTTGTTTAGGTTAGAACAGGAGGGAAGGTTTGAGAGATTAGGGAGGTTAGAAGTTGGTATTAGTTAAATAATAGTGTCAATAAAGTAGGAGTTAAGCAAGGTGACTATTTCAAGGGGAGTATTATCTGGACAGGGATTAGGAGTATTGGGGTTACCTTGATGGAGGATTTGACTGATAGTGTTCCAGAATTTAATTAGGGTTGCTTTGAAAGGGTTGTTTGTGGTTTTAGTAAAAAAAAATTATTGTCAAGGTTGTCTTTTTTTTGGAAAGGTTACAAATTTCTTTGTGGGTTTATAGGTTTGGAGGTGGGGGGGTTTGGTCTTGGTCTAGAGTTTCCAGGCTTTGTCCATTTTGTGCATAAGAGTTTGTGTGGCCTGGGATAGCCAAGGGGAGTAGCAAGATTTAATCCTTACTTTTTGAGGGAGGGGGAGTGAGTTAAGGATGTTAAGAAATGTAGAATTAAATTTCAGAACTGCTTCATTTAGGGAAGGTGAGATAGGAAGGACCAGTTAATAGTGGAAAGCATGTTACTGAATACTTCAGGGAGAAAGTTTGAGATGCTATGGAATTCTTTGATTGTTTGTGGTCTTTGGAGGTAGGAGAGATATCTTTGGATGCAAATTGGGTAATGGTCACTGATGGAGTTGTGTAAAGTGTCAGGGTATTGGTAGAGGTCCGGATTGGAGACTAGTGTCCAGTCAATGATAGAGTTATAGTTGGTTGGCTTATTAATCCAGCACTACTTTCTCATATCACATGCCTTATTCCTCCCCTCCAATAGATTCCTTCACAAGATCAAATCATCTCCTCACACAAAAAAATCTACCTAACTCTAAGCACAAGCATCACTCCTATCACCCAGCATCACATACTCTACTCTGTCCCTACAATTCCCTTCTCCTCTCTGGGAACATACACCTCAACCCAGCATCAAATATAAAACTTAGCAATGTAGAAATGCCAGACAAGTGATCACAAGGACTATAAGATGCCTAGCTATATGTCATATACACTTTTAGGTAGATGCATTAAGTTCCTTCCACTGTTTAAATGCACTTTAAAGTGCTGACCTCCCATATCAAGCACGGGAGGGTATATAACCCTACTGTAAATTTTTGTATACTCATCTGATCATCAAGAATAGTCTTCAAGGCAGGTAAAGTAATACTTTTCTTGTCTTGTAGTAGTAACTTATTCTATAGCTAGAAATCCATTGAGTTAGGAAGCTATCCCTCTACAAGTGGATGGTGTAAATTCAGATATCCAATATGGGAGTTTGTAGAGCCACTGGTTTTGCAAACAAATAGGTGGTCAAATAGTATTGGGTCTTTCATGGCTCGAAACCTGTGACTCAGGTCACTTCAGAACATCTGGCTGGCAAATGAGTGCAGAGAAGTTGTGCTAATCTGTCAGGATAATTGAATTTAAGGCCTTTCATTTTTTTTTTGCTAAAAAATCATTGGGGCCTTTCCAGTTCAGTGATATGCTTGGATTTGCACATACCAAAGTGAGAAATGTGTTTGATAACAGTTCTAATAAGGGAAGAGTACAGTCATAAGTTGACTTCTTTGGCTCATGAAGATATTCACTTGGAAATTAACTGGTCCAGACAGAAAGATTCCCATTAATTATACTGATAGGAATACAGTAGAATTCAGTCTCTGTCTCTCTATCCCCTTTCCCATTTGAAAATAAGGGCAGGGCCACTTCAGGTATCTGTACAAAAGCTGGCACAGCTCACCAGAGTAGGTGAAGTGCCAGGCATCCACCTTGTCCCGAGGTCCCTATTATGAGTGCCATCAGTATGTCCTCATAAAGTTGCAGATGCAGTTCATACAGAAAGATTTTTGGTCTCTCATCTGCAGCTTGCAGGAGCACTTCTGATATCAGTTTGCCAAAAGGCATAGCTACTTGCAAGGTTTAAACAGGATGGAAATGGTAGCTGTATCTCATCAATGCACTCCGCAGACATTACATCACATGCTTAAATGGTCAGCATGGAAACATAACTTAACCCAATACCAATATGCATCAGCACAACCAATAATACATGTGCAGAGAAGGAGGAGGCAGATGTGCATCCATACCACATATGACAGAGCACCCCTGCTAGCAGGTATACTTTACATTAGCATGACAATACATTGTAAAGCATGGCACTGTCATGCCTTTGTGCCATCTGTAGTGCATTGACAGGACCACAGAACTCTGCAGGTGGCAGAGTGCCATGAAGCTACTTTGGCATGTGCTGTATATAACACTACCTACCAAGTGTGTTTCCATGCAGGTAAAGGCCCTGCAGTACCCTGAAGAATAAGTGATATGCTGAATTATGATTGCAGTTCAAAAACATTTTAAATTGCTTCATTTTTATAATTATGGAGCTATGATTACTGTAATAGCATAATAAAAGTCACTGCCACCATTGCAGTGCTCATCTCCCTACCAACTTATCTATAACATACCACAAAGTTTTCTTTAGAGAGTACTCCAGTCTTGCATAGTAGAAAAGTGTTATGCAGTTACTGTAGTAAGTGTGCATAAGCTAGGGGCAGGTGGGAATGCATAGTAGATATGTGTGCACCTTAGCTAAGGGGGATTAGTTCAAGAGCCACCTGCAGATACATAGCTGTATAATGCAAGGAGGTTACAATGAGGTATGTGGCCATCCAAGGCACAAATTCAGACAGCAGTAGCCCAACCAATATACTGCTGAATGTTGGGGGTTGCCTGAGTACCCTCTCCCCATTGTATTGCTGAATGTTGGGGATTGCCTGAGTTCCTTCTCCCCATTATACTGATGAATGTTGGGGATTGCCTAAGTACCTTTTCCCCGATATACTGCTGAATGTTGGGGATTGCCTGAGTACTCTGTTAGGATACTGACATAGACAGGAGGCATGTGGTGTACACATATACAAGGGTAGGGAGGACGAGGATTACTTGGTATGTGGACATTTTCTGAGGGACAAATGTTTCATGCCCTGCAGAACATGCTCTGATTCAAAGATTCAAAGTAAACTTTATTGTCATTTAAGACTATACATGAGTAGACCTAAATGAAATTATGAGTATAAGCTCACCATGAGAGTACAGAAGAAGCATAGGATACAAAAAATACAATAAGACATACCATTTAAAGGAATTAGAGACTGAAGACTATGTCCCAAGAACATAAGAAAAAAAAGCTTAACCCCCCATGTAGTCATATAAATACTGTACAGTAGCAGCATGACAGGTAAGGTTGGTTATTGCACATGAACTAAAATTGTCACTCTTTATATATTATTACATAAAGCGAGTAACAAATTGGCAATTGCACTTGAATGTAAACATATAACTAAGTAAATAAATAAATATTTCACATTCCAGACAAGGCACTGTTATTAAGTTAATTTGTGGTGGAGTCACTAGGGCTGGTGTCTAAGTTAATAAGTCTCATCACCGTTGGGTAGAAGCTGTTAATGATTCTGGAGATCCTACAGTGAATACTGCAGTACCTCCTGCCGGATAACAGTTGCGTAAACCAGCCATGTGCAGGATGTGAGCAGTCATTAAGTATTTTGTGGGCTCTTTTAAAGCTCCTTGCTGTGAATAGCTCTTGAATTGATGGTAGACTGGTGCCCTGATTTTCTTAGCAACTCTTACCACTCTCTGTAGCTTATTTCTTTCAGCTACTGTACAGTTCCCAAACCAAAGAGTGAAGTTACAAGTGAGAGTGCTCTCAATAGCTCCTCTGTACAAGGTGAAGAGAACAGTAAGTGGGAGCTTTTCTCTTTTGAGCCTTCTCAGAAAGTGAAGACATTGATGTGCCTTTTTGATCAACTGACCAGTATTCACAGTCCAAGAGAGCTCCTCAGAAATGTGTACTCCTAGAAATGTTGTAGTTTTAACCCTTTCCACCTTTTCACCATTGATTTTGAACAGTTAGTGGCAGTTGTTCTTTTCCTAAAGATAATGATATTTCCCTTTGTTTTATTGACATTCAGGTCTAGGTTATTTCTCACACAACAGTCGATCAGAGAGTTGACCTCATCTCTATACGCTCTTGCATCCTGTCCTTTGAGGAGGCCCATGACCGTGGTGTCATTTGCAAACTTGATGATATGATTTGAGCTGTGTTTTGCAGAACAGATCACAAGTACATGTTTTTCCTCTACAAACCACCTTAATAACCATTGCCTCTGGCTGCACAGCAATAATCTCATTATAAATGCATACAAAGCCTATACCATTCTATTTGGCTGTTCACAACTCTCCACTAACGCATCTATTTCTATCACCAACATTTAGAGTAATGTTGCATTCTCCACTACCACTTACAAATATCTGTAAGCTATGCTTAATCCCACCCTCACTTTCCAGAAAAGTTAACTGCACTACATCAAAAGCCAGACATAGCAGTTATAAATTTACCAGTCGCCTTATCCTTGACATCAGCTATGCTGCAGCCAAGTAACACCTAAAGCCTACAAATGAATACACACCCATATTCACTTCACTCTGTAACTTTGAAAATCCACTCACCCTGATAAAAGTGTAACAAAAGATACACAGATTCATTAGTCTTTCTGACATTTGACCTACAGCTACCTACTTTTAGCATTCATAATCAGACTTCTTATCACCCAAAGAACTGCCTTTCTTGTGCCACTACTTTTTACAAAGTGATCCACCCAGATTTCTGCCAAACTCTTGCTTGCAAGCTCACAGTAAGCAAGCATCATTACCCCTCAGAATTAACTTTTCTGGCTGCATAACTTTACAGAGGCCCCCTACACACACACACACACACACACACACACACACACACACACACACACACACACACACGCACGCACACACGCACACACACGCACGCACACGCACATGCACACACGCACACAAATAATTGAATATTCTTTCTCTAAACTTACACCTACTGTCTGACACACTATCCACCCATTCTGCATAACCTTCACACTTTATATGTGTATTCCAAACTGCAGTTTGTGCCTGCCTTGTAACCTTATCATAATATAGAAGCTACTAACATGCCACCTCTTGATTTCTTAAAAATACTTTGTACCATTATTAGATTTTTCATACCCCCCTTTTTTGATTATAACGTCTGCCCTTCTGCTTTCAACACTCCTATCTTTCACTGACACTCAGTGCTGCTTTCAATTACACTTTCCCTCTGTCACTTTAAAAAAGCTCAATTCCATGTATTGTGCCTCAAAGGAATATATCAAACAGCTAAGCAAACGGAAAACTGCAACTTGAAATATGTATAAACGTGTATATAGCAGTGTAGGAACAATTGTCTTCAAATTTCACTCTGTTTGCATCTTTGAGTTCCTTTTAATTCCTTTATGGAAACTTTCGTTTTGTAATGACAGTGATATTACACATTTTTGCATGAAGCATGTGATAGCCAACTGATGTGTGCTCTCACAAATTACACTCTAGTAACTCAGTGTATATTTCCTCTTGCTCTCTCTATCATTTGTTGCTGTTGGGTTCATGTCATCACTGAAAATGGTTGTTTGACAAACCCATTGTGTAACAAATAGGTGTGTAAATCCTGCCTAGTGATACTAATTAAACATATGGTTGTATAATTCCCACCCAGTGCTACTAATTGGACACATGGGCTTATAAATCTATTAATACGTGATGGACAGGTGCTACTGGTTTTAACTCATGCACTATTGACATCAATATTTGAAACCCCAAACGCTCATCCATTCATTTCCCTGGGGCAAGAAATGAGCATGCCAGTAGTGGGAACTACCATCCTTGTATTAGGGACTGGGGTTTCATAGTTAAGTCTCAGAGTCTGTTGTACATTCCAAAAGTATTTAAGGAGTTAGTATTCAAAGGGCTGATGCTATGTACATACATATTTGTATGTGCATGTAATCAAATGGTCTTACCTCCTAGGAGAGCACCTCCTCATGAGCTGCAGTTTCCATCAGTGAGTTTATCATGTAGAATTTGCCCAGACATGTTACCACATGCCACTCAAATGCTCAAAAATTCTTCATAAAGCCAAAAATAATGGATGGGCAAAAGTCCAAAATCAGGGACAGTTTTAAATATTTCTCTAATTTATTTGAAAAGTTAACAGAATGACAGGTTTTGCATCAATTACATTTCTTAACAATAAGTATGAAACTTTAACAGCTGATATTACTGACTAACTGTAATTCTCAGTGATCTACCAAAGAAACAAAAATTCTACAAGAGACAGGGCAACTAGTTCACTGAATGAGCAGTTCAGATCTTCTACTTAATACAAAACTGTAAAGAATACTGGTCCACTTGCTTTTTTTATTTTATTTATATGTTGCACAGATTCACAAACAAATCTATACAAATGTAAAGATAAGTATGAGTAATGTGGACAGAAAAAGTAAAAGAAAAAGAAGGGTTGCTGTCATAAATGAAAAAGTAAGAATGTTTAAACTGCAAAGTGGAAACATTAGATCATTTTTAAAAGTACGAGAGTACACACTGTACACAATGCCTAGAGAAAATGATGGGCACACACTCTTTTGAAAAACAGAATCAGTCTTGTAGGATAAATATGGCTGTACATACAAGATAAAGACAAACAAAAAGGTCTTGTTTTACTATAGGCTGGGAGAAGTCAATGTTATGGTAGAAGGTCATTTCACAGAAATGTAGTTATTCAAATGCACATTACAAAGCCACTGGGAGCTGAATGCAGGAAATTCTAAGTGCAAATTATATGGATACAATATCTGCATGGCAAACTAAAATAAACAGAAGGTAGCAAAGGGAATAGAGGTTGTGGGGTAGTGCAAAGACAGCTCTGAGCAAAGCCAAACGATTTCTGTTTGGCAATGCTTATCTGGGTCCAAACAGCAATTTTTAAGACTTAAAAGCATGGAAAGGCTCGAACACAATTAACTTCCACCCTGCATACTGATACACATTGTTACAAGGTCCTGCACAGGGTTGCAGAGTTGTGAATGAGACAACTGTGTGGCCAAGTGCAAGAGATTGTGTGGGGTTATTTGTCATAGGAAGATTGATGGTTATTAATTTATAGAAAATACAAGAAGAAAGATGATGTCAGAAAGCTGGTAAGTTCAGGAAGGGCATGAGGGACATTACTGATGCATAGGAAGCTATAAGCCATGTTGAGGAACTAACAGCTTGGTGAAACATGCAGTAGAAGATATGCTTTGCAGAAGTGAGGCATTAGTGTGATACTAGTCACTACCTCACTAATCAAAAAGGCAGCACCATTTATCATTTGCCAGCTACATGGTAAAACAAATCATCCTTGGTGAGAAGATAGATCCTCAGTCTGTGCTTCTAGTGACCCAGGTTTAGCTAACAATCTGGGATGTTAGTGGTCTGTAAGGGAGACAGAAGCTATCCCAGCCACCTTGGTGGGAGCCATGGGGCTCATGTTGTCATTGTTCTTCTGCCTTAGGGAGAACAGGAAGCTATTCATCAAGGCTGATGTGTAAGTGAGGATGTGTAGACACCCTGCAAGGCTAATGTGTAAGTCAGGATGTGTGGGCACCCTGCTACGCTGACATGTGTAAGTCTGTTTGTGTGGACACCCTGCAAGGCTGATATGTTTAAGTGAGTTTGTGCAGACACCTTGCAAGGCTGACATGTGTAAGTAAGTTTGTGTAGACACCCTGCAAGGCTGATGTGCAAATGAGGATTTGCAGACACCCTGCAAGGCTGACACTTGTAAGTGAGTTTGTGCAGACACCCTGCACTGCCTGCACAGCTGAACACAAACACACTGTTACCACTACATGCAAATGCAGTCAAGATATGGTATGAAAAGTCACCTTGTCATGAGGTTATCTTTAAGGGAAATTCAGCAATGCATGCTATGGTAATACTCAGGCTTTTTTCTCTGCAGGTTTGCCAGGTGCCAGTGACACCTGATGGGTCACCCCATTAAGCATAGGAGATATAGGAGAAAATGATCAATGTGAGAATTTAGAATAGCAGTATAGTTATACAATATGTACAGGGGAAAGAACAAAGATCACATGATAGAGCAATGGATCCCCAAATTAAAGAGAAACCAGTGGAGCAGGAAACATCTGATCAGTTTCCATATGAAGATACTTTGGAGTTTTTCTTAGGAAACCAGTACAAATGTTCAGTTGGAGTTGCACAGCAAGAGAAGGAACACAAAGCTGTGGCAACTCTGATGCAGTCAATGTTGTGGAGTGAAAGGCCACTAAGTTCCAATATGAAAGAGCAACGGATGACACAGGATGAAACCAAAGAAAATGTGGCAGAGGAAGATCCCCAGAACTTTCTGTAGAATGCCCACAGGAAATGGAGATCAAAGAATGTGCCCTCAGTTTAGAAGAGAATGATATAAGAGAAGAGCTGCTAGATTTAACAGAGATGGACAGACATATTAAGACCAATTAAAGTAATAGACTACAGAAAGTCAATAAAACCCAAAAAGTAACAAGTTTGATAAAACAACTGAACACCTTGCATGGCTAACAGTAATAAGGATTATTCATAGAAATTCATGTGATAGAAGTAAATAAAACATATTACTGTGCAGCTAAATTAATAACAGATAAAATCTTACCACAAAAGCACAGGGCAGTAAAGGAAAGGAAGGGGGTTAATCAAATGCCATCATGAAAATATCAAATATAGAAAATTATAAAGCAATTAAGACAAGAAGTGTCACTGAAGAGTATAGAAAAGGGAACAGATCAACAAAAGTACTCAGAAAGATAGACATGATAAAACAATGTGCAGTATCAGAACAGATCAGGATCTATCATACACTATCACAAATAATAAACTAAAAAATCAGCAGAGGCAGAAAAATATAAAGGAAAAGTGCAAAATAAGTAATTTACTGATGATCCAAAAAAGTTTTATAGACAATTGGGAAACAAGGCAAAAGGAATTGAAATACCACCAAGAAAGAAGAGATATATAAATTTGAGAGAAATATCTATGAAGATCCTGTGGAAGATAACAAAGATGCTGAGCGGATAGAAAGAAGTAAAGAAAGAATAAGAAGTTCAAATGTACAGGATATGAAACGGGATGCAATAACAGCCAAAGAGACTGAAACAAAGTTAAGAAAAGCTCCTAAATGGAAAACTCCAGGCCCAGATGCAGTACCTAACTTATGGCTACAAGTATTAACATCAACAAACACCAATGGGGTTAACAGGAAAAACAACACTCCTACTTAAGAAGGAACCTGCAGCCAACCCTAAAAACTATAGAACAATAACTTGCCTTCCAACGACATAGAAACTATATACTAGAATTGATGCCGACAGAGTTTATAGTCATTTAGAAGAAAACTCAATCACGGCAATAGAATAAAAGGGTAGCAAAAGAAAGTCATATGGAACAAAGGATAATTTGTTGTTAAATAAGGTCATAATGGAGAACTGTGAAAAAGGGGAAGAATCTAAGTATGGCATGGATAGACTACAAAAAAGCATTTAATAGTATACATTCTGGATAAAAGAGTGCTTAAAAATGTGTAAGATACACCCTACATTGATAAAATTACATTACAGTGACCATGAAACAGTGATAAACTACTTTGTAGTTAAGCCACTATAAAAAACTAATTGTAATTCCAGGGATTAAAATTGAAAAGGGGATATTCCAGGGTGGCTCTTTGCCAACACAGCTCTTGTGTCTTGTTAACTTAACAGATTAGGTCATGGTTACAATTTGGCTCCCAGAAAACAACAAAGTGTAAAGACTTTTCATCTTCTTTTTGTGGATGATTTAAAACTGTATAGTTTATCAGAAGAGGAACTAAAATTACAACTGCAAGTGGTCAAAACCTTTTCAGATGATATAAGAATGCCATTTGGTCTTGATAAATGTGCAAAAGCAACTTTTAAAGCAGGAAAGCTGCAGCACCAAGAAAACATTAGCCCTGGTCAGGAATATGATATAAAAGAACGTGAGCAAGAGGGAGTGTATAAATATTTGGGAACTGATGAAGGATCAACAACAAAACATGAACAAATGTGAGTAAACTTTAGTAAGGAATACGTTAGAAGACTAAAATTAATCCTGGAAACTGTTGACATCTAGGAACAAAGTCCAAGATATAAACCAACTTGCTCTTCCTGTCTAACTTACAGTTTTGGAGTGATTGACTGGTCCCAAAAGGTGTTGCATCAGTTGAACAGGAAAACATGAAGGATGCTTCATGCTTATCACATGATTTATAAAAATCAGTGTATACCAAGAGTATATATTCCATGCTCTGAATGAGGTGTGGGCCTCCTCAAAACTGATTACATATATAGATCTACAGTTGTAGGACTGCAAACATATCTGCTGACCGCACAAGATCCAAATGTAGTGAAAGTTTTAAAACATGACACTAATCTAGCCTTTGACCATCATGTGTCTACAGTAGTGAGGAAATCATTCTATGCTGCGTGACTTATAAACAAAGGTATGGCATCTAAAGCCAAGGAAGTTATTGTTCCACTGTATCTGGCATTTATCAGACATATCATTGAGTACAATTCCCCCTTTGGTACGTACCTAACCAGGAATAGCCAACAATTAGAATATCCACAGAGGTTCCTCATTAAAAGAATACAGGGCATAAGTAAAATGTCTTGTGCAGACCACCTGAAGGCCCTATTCCTGTATTATGTCTCCAACAGGCTTTTAAGGGGATATCTATGCCTGGCATACAGGGCATTGTCAGAACCCACTCTGATGGACCTCTTGCCTATCCACAGAACAAACGGCACCAGAATTACCCGTTCTAAAGACTTAAACCTTGCCTGCGATATAAATAGGACCTGCTGGAGACACAGGTATGCATCCCGGAGACTACCCCATCTCTGGAACAGGCTCCCCATCCACATTAAGCAGAGTTCCTCCCTAACCCAATTCAAGTGCAACTTTGATAATTGGATGGGGAACAAGAAATTCATCCTTTGTTTGGCACCTATGTCTCTAATGGACACAGGTAATCTGTACATGGTTAATTTCCCAGTGCCCTGCTTGTAATTATTTCATCTCCCAAGCCCCTGCTTACACTTATCAAGGGTATCAGAACTTGCAGAAATTTTGGATGCATGGCTAGGCTTAAAAAGGCCCTTGTTGTCATTAGCTTAGTAAACACCTATGAACCTATGAACCTATGAGGAGAAGAAGTCTAAGATAACTTCCCTACTTAGTTTAGCCAAAGCATATCGGTGTCAAGTGGCACTGGAGATCAAACCAGAATTAGATAAAAATCAAGCTGTAGAGGAATGTGCCAAAAACAAAAGAAAGACTATAAGGTGAAGATTCAGATGAGAAGGCAAAAAATGTGGAAAATGCATAAATATAGTTGTAAGTATAGAAAACTCTTGGAACAACCTCATGTTAATCAGGACTGAATGCAGGAATGGTTAAGGAGAGGTGAATTTAAACCCAAAGCTGAAAAGTTAATACTGGTGGCCCAAGATAGTGGACTACATACACTCTGGTTTACAAAGTCTATTGAACATGTGAGAAAAACAGACAAATATATGTTTTGTAAAGCAGAATTGGAAATAGTTGCACATCTTGTTGCTGGTTGTAATATACTAATGGCAGAAGAACTATATACTGAAAGACATAATAATGTGGTGAGTTTGTTGCATGTGCAATGACTGTGCAAACATTATAATATTGAAGTAGCTGAAAAACACTGGAAACATGAGCCACAAAGCATTATAGAAAATGATGAAGTTTATATCACGTGGCATCCATAGTACCAACAGTTCAAAAAAATAGATGCAAGAAAGCAGGATATAGTAGTTTATGAAATGAAGACAAAAGTAGCATTGATCATTGAAATTGCTACAGCCAGTGACTACAGTGTCTTTTGTACAGAGAGACAGAAAGTCATAAAACACCAGGATTTGCAGGCAATAATGAGGGCAATGTGGAAGAAGGGTACCCAGACAGTTATAATAGTAATAAGAGCAGCTGGTCTTATAAAAAAGAAATTACAATCATACATAGATATGTTACTGATACATGTAACTTTATACAAATTGCAGAAGGGTACATTGTGGGTGCTGCAAAGAACACTTCTGGCTAACATCAAAGTTTGAAAAAATACTAATTTCATGAACCTTAATTATACTTTGACTTAGGAATGTGGATCATTCCTGTCATGGTATTAGAAACCCAAAAGACTTGGAGAAATTTAAAAAAGCAAGAAACAGACTACAGGGTATAGCAGAGGTGATCTGGTCAAGGACAAGAAAAGAACAGAAAAAAAGTATGGATTAGTACTTAGCTAAGGAACTAAATCAAATTAGCAGTGAGAAGGAAAAAAAAACTTTCTTCTATGTATTGAACATAAAGGTAATTATAAGAGTAAAATGTAGAACAAAAAAGCAGTAATCCATAAAGAAATAAGGAGACAGAACGTGGGTAAGATTTACAAGAATTTCAACGCTGTTATTTAGGGAACTCAAAACAAGAGGAGGTGGTGAAATTGCTGGATGATAGGGTAACTGAGTGGGAACTATTAGCAGATGCTCAGTAAATAAGTCAATGCACAGTTGATTGGAAACAGTATTAAAGAGTGGGCAGGGTGGGGCGAAAGAGGGGAAAGTAGCAAAGAATAGAATTGGCTGTGCTGCAACAGAGAAGGAAGAGGTTGGGAACTGTGAATAGCCAATAATAAGTGTTAAGGAGACAGGAAATGTTAGACAAGTGGCAAATGAAAAAGAACAGCAGAGGACAAAGATAGAGAGCAAATGAGGTACAGGGATCGACAATAGCTGTGAAGAAGAAGGACTCTGAAAGCTGGGAGATGAAGAAAGAAGATGAAGGCATCAAGAAGATCAACAAAGATTTGAAGGTTATTGTGGAAGTGCCAGTGGGCAACTAAATGTAGTCAGTAAGGATAGGAAGACCAGATGCACAGCCAGGAAAAGCTAGTGTAGATTGTTATGGTGGGAAATATATTGTAAGGGGAATCAGTAGGAGTAATGGAAGAAGAAAGAAGGATCTTGGTGGCAGTATAAACTATCTTGTATCTGATCACAGCTAGAATTATCATAAATGGCAAGGTTAATTCATACACATTTACCAAGAGTGATAATGACTTGGCTGGTAGAATTACTGAGGCAATAAATTGAGCCAAGTAATTAGCAGGAAAATATATACCATCTAGTATTATAGCCTTCCATGAATTGTTACTCCTGTCATGAAACCAGGAAGTATAAGCTAGATCAGTGCAACTACTGAGTCAGACACTACAGGAAGGAATAGGGATTCGGTATAGTGGTACACTGATGAACACAAGTTGAAAAAGATGATGACAACTGCAATGCATTCATTTTACATCCCAGTCCTGAGTGGATAGTGATATTGAGGAAAGGATTATAAAATTACATTAAATCAGTGCTACGTTTAAACTAACATGGTCTAGAGAGTACAACAGAATAGTGACTCAAGGAAGATAAAAGGAAGACAGAAGGAAATAACAGGAAAGGAAAAGAAAATAAAAGAATGACAAAGAAGGGATGGCTGTACCAACTAACAAAGGAGAGCTAGAAATAAGGAAAAGTTATCAGAGGTTTAATGTTACATAATGTGAAGAGCCTGGTAAAACTGAAGAGTGATAAGCAATTAATACAGCAGGAAAAACAACTACAGTCAGAGTAAGTGAAACCTTGGCTGTCCAGAGAAGAGAATGAGACCTAGGTATGTCAGGGCATGTTTGGTACAAAATTAAGGTAGAGAGAAACACAGCAAGAAAGGGACTCTGGATAGTAGTATGAGACTAGAGGGGGTGGATTGGTATGGAACGTATATAAAAAAGATAAAGTCTAATGTGATTAAATAAAACAAACTTATTTATAAATAGAGAAAAACTTACATCATAGTGAGGTTTAGTAAAAGCAACATGAGGAAGCAAGAAGAGGAGCCAGAAAGATTAATCAGAGCAAGGCAGCTGTAAAGGGGGACTCAAAGAAAGGATTAAGAGAAGGACAAATACTTTCTTTCAATGCCTGGCAGAATGAAGGATGGAGACAAAGACAAGTTAAAAAAATAAATGCAAGAGGCACAATAAACCAGGGAATAGGAAGCAATTATTTGATAATTATTTGCATCGGGATGCATACAAGAAGATTATATATTTCCGGAATATGAAATAAAAAGAGAAGTGGACTGAGAAGAATTGAAAGGCACAATAACAAAAACAGAAAAGAGGAAAAGAGGAAAGGAATCGGTGGAATTAAAAAAAAGATATAGCTCAGGGGATGAACCGAATACAACCTAGCATACCCAACCAAATCCAAATAATAAATAGATGTGTTAATGGTTTATTGCATGGAACAGTTTAATAGATGGTTTTATATACTGAATTGTGTTCCTCTTGTTGACTTAACTCCTGAGCATGTTGCTGTTCTGATGCTGCCAATATTTGGACCTGACTTCAAGTTTGCTTAAATATGTTATTTTAAATTTTGTTATTTAACTGTTTGAATTCCACATTTCTAGCATTCAGTCTTTGAAGTATTTATATAGTCTTCATATAATACTATACTTTTGGCTTCTTTTGATTTTTGTTTATGTACTTCAGAAATAAGCACAACAACAAAACTGACGTTGAAGTACCTTTGCATACATGAAGGTCCTGTAATTTCCTATGGAACTACTGCTGATGGAGATGACATATTTGCTTGGAAAGGTGATGAGAGCCTCCTTATGGGAAAGAAATTCTGGCAACCAACTTGCACGACTCCAAAATAGTGGTCATCATGGGAGTTACAGCCATCATGTCAGGCCAATCTGATCCATTACTACAGGTGGTTGACATGGGAGGTGGAAAAAGGTAGTCCAGTGGATATAATCAGTGTACACTTAGGCAATGCCTATGACTTAATACTGGGTAAAGGGCAACCACAGAAATTCAAGGTAGTAGGATGAATTTTCATGTAATGTTTGGAAGCTGGCTGAGGATGATATGCATAATATTGGCAAGAAAAGAGTTTTAAAAGAGAAAAGATAATTAATGATTAGGACTAGAGGTCACGTCCAGATCCAGCACTCTTCAACGTCTATGTAACAAACATATTACTGAAGCTTAAGAATAGGATTAAATGTATTTGTAGGTTGTGTCAAGTTATTAAGTGTGGAGGTTGTTTGCAAATGACAACAAACTAGCAGGGGTGGTGGCAGATGAAGACGCTAATGGAAACTGGGATTAAGGAAGCTAGGAACTTGAGCTGACATCTGAAAGCTATGATTCACTACTGACAAGGAGGCTGTAACAAGCCCAAGGGTGGCCTAATGGTTAAGGTGTTTGCCTTACAAACACAAGATACAGGGTTTGAATCTCACAGGGGATAACTGGCTAGGCTTAAAATGGCTCGCAAGAGCAGTTAGCCTAGTACTAACCTATGAACCTATGAACAGTCTAAATCCATGAGCTCCATAAAGAAACACAGTTTAAGTTTAAAATTAGAGGTTTCAGGCACAAAACAGAGAACATAAAAATGATGCAGGCAAGTGATAACCTTGAGGTGCAGAAAGTGACATCTAAGGCAGCAAAATCAGTAGATCAAATGTGCATCCTGCTCAAAAAGCTATTCTAAGTAACAAATATGTTAGGAGTCATTACTTGTATAATGGAGAAGCAACAAATGAATAGTTGGAAAAAGTGACAACAAAATCACAAACCTAGAGGAAGAGAATGTAGCATGAAGAACAGAACTGCAACACAATTGGAGAAATAAAAATGTCCTACAGAACCAGACAAACAAGCTGTAAAATGTGAAAAACCACTCCAGGAGACAAAGGATTAGAGTTACTGGAGTAAGAGAGTAAGTGAGAAAATTGGAGGTATGTGAGCTTGTACTGTACTTTCATGGAGAAAATCTACCGGGATAGAGATCAGGATTTATAGACTGAGAGAATCCAAAGAGGAGGGAGATTCAAAAGTAGGATCCACAGAGAAGAGAGATTCAAAGGGAAAACAGGACACGCCCAGACAGATTTTGTCATGTATACATTTGTTCAAGACTAGAGAGGAGTTGATAAAACAAGCAAAAGTGCAAAATGAATTATCATACAGAGGCATGTTTATAAGGCTGGTGGAAGAATTCTCAGGGGATCTATAAAAACAAAGAAAAGCATTTTTTCCAAAAAATAGAATAATTCCATGCCAAAGGTGACTGTGCCTGGCAAATGGCACAGTCACAGTATGGAACAGGCAGAGAATATGTAAAGATCTGAGACTGGCATAAACCAGAAATGTTTATGGCTTGGATCCATGGCAATGATGGGGGAAGAACCAGGTCCAAACCATGCCATTCAAAGTTTCTGGTGGGTGAGGAGGACTCAGATACTAGAATAAAGAAGATGAGCTACCTACAACTACCAGTAGATATCTGTCAAAAAATCAGTCACCACAAACAAACAGAATGAAAAGGAGAGCGGTCCAGAAAAGGAACTTAAAAGGACAAAAGGAAGTGGTAAGGACTGGATGAGGCCCAACACAAAGAGATACACAGAAGAGTGTTAAACAAATCATGTCTAATAAAGGTTCAATCAGAAAAGCAATGTCCAAAATAATTTCTGCAGTGGATAACCAATTCTCAGCTCCAAACAATAAATAGATGTGTTAATGGTTTATTGCATGGAACAGTTTAATAGATGCAATGAAGAGTGACTGGCCTGAATGATTTCTATATGCGCATGTCCAAGGAAGGGTGAAATGTTGATTGTCTGTGGATGAAATGTTTGATTATTTATGGCATTATCTGTCTATAAACTCTGAGAACTTCAAGTATGTATTCGTTTGGACAGGTGCACATTTAAATTTTGGTTCACTACTGGATGTTCAAGACTCAGAAGCTGAAGTTGAGCAAACACTACAACCCTAGCTTGAAAGTCGGAATTCTGAATACCAGCACACCTAAAAAAAAACATCTACTGCTGAAACTCTCTACTGATCTGGACCCACAGTCAAGTGCTAACATTCCTACTGTCTGCATGCTGAGTTTGTACAGCTTGACTTGACCTTCTGAGTCTCGATCATCTAATCATCAAATTAAATTTTGCTATCACTGCAAATTTGAAAATGTGTTATGCAGTGCAAATTTGAAAATGTGTTATGTCCAGCTTGCTCGCATTTTAAGAATTATTAGATGCTGAGCTACTCATGTGCTTTTCATTCGTTACTTTGCAACATTCACAGCATTGTCACGTTTATCTGCATTTATCAGTTTTGCTCGAAACAGTAACTGGTGGCAGAGTTTGCTTGTGCAGTGTTTTGGTTAGAACGGAATGTGTGGTATTTTATTTCTGCTTCAGAGACATTGAATATCAAATTTTGCAGAATCTGCTGGTTGAGTCAGACCTGTATACTGTGAGTGCTGTTATTCAGAGATTTTTTTTTGGTAACATATGAAGTGAGCATATATGGTCTTCTCACTAGAATCATCATCTCTTACTTGGTGGATTGTTGGAACTTAGGGATGCTTTCGGGTTTTATATATTGAATTGTGTTCCTCTTGTTGACTTAACTCCTGAGCATGTTGCTGCTGTTCTGATGCTGTCAATATTTGGACCTTAGTTCAAGTTTGCTTAAATATGTTATTTTAAACTTTGTTATTTAACTGTTTGAATTCCATATTTCTAGCATTCAATCTTTGAAGTATTTATATAGTCTTCATATAATACTATACTTTTGACTTCTTTTGATTTGTGTTTACGTACTTCAGTAATAAGCACAACAACAAAACTGAAGTTGAAGTACCTTTGCATACATGAAGGGCCTGTAATTTCCTATAGAACTACTGCTGATGGAGATGACCTATTTGCTTGGAAAGGTGATGAGAGCCTCCTTATGGGAAAGAAATTCTGGCAACCAACTTGCACGACTCCAAAATAGTGGTCATCATTTTCACAATCTACATGAAGTGGAAATTGTACAGCACTACAGGGTGGATAGAAACACACTAGAGTGACTTGGCAATCTCTGTCATCCTCAACTGAGAGAGAAGGCAAACCAAGGGGAACCAATACTTGTGGCGATAAGGTATGTGTAGCACTTAAAATATGAGCTACAGAAACCTTCCAGAGACCAACAGGGGATATGCTGGGGGTGTCACAGGCATCAGCATCCAGGATCCTACATCAATTCCTGAATGCTATGATACAATATGCCAGTGACTACATATATTTTCCCCGTACACCTGAGGACAGAGCCACAATTATGCAGGTGTCCTACCCTGTAGCATACTGCCCTAAAGTCATGGGTGCCATAGGCTGTACACATGTTGAAATTAAAGACCCACCCAGGAAACAGAGAAGGGTGTACATAAAGGGAAAGGGCTTCCACTCCATTAACTGTCAGGTCATGTATAATGCTAAGGGAATAATCCTGAATGTGTCTGCTGGCAACCGAGGCAGTTACCACAAATCACACATGCTGCAGGTTCATGAGCAATCTGCCCTAATAACTGGAAGAGATGCCACTCCTAGACATTAGGGAAATGTGATGCAGAAAAAGTGGTGTACTGAGCCCGATGTAACAAATGTTGATCATTTTACATAGGCAAGAGGATTAACAAACTAAAAACGAGGATCGCAAGACATAGCTCCGACATCCATCGCAGGATTTCCACCAACCCGATGGCCATGCATGTCAAAGAAAAACCCAGGCACAACATGTTCACCTTCCTTATACTGGACAAAACTGAGGACATTTCACTCAATGGGAACCTAAACAACAGACTCAAGAAAAAAGAACTCAAATGGCAGATTAGACTGCAAGCGCGAAAAACACCAGGACTCAACTCCAGAAAATCCATCAACTGCATCTTAAATCTATGCAGGCTGGACCACAAAAGGTTCTACTAGTAGGTCTAATGATGACCACCATAAGGAATGGCAATACCACCATAAATTACACAACTCACCCTCCACCCAAGGTAAACTACTGGACTGTATAATTACGTTCTATCCAATTTGATATTTATAGGTTCATAGGCTAGTACTAGGCTAACTGCCCTTGAGAGCCATTTTTAGTCTAGCCAGTTATCTGCTGTGAAATTCAAACCCTGTACCTTGTGTTTGTAAGACAAACACCTTAACCATTAGGCCATGGCAGATTGTCTCCATTTTTCTAAGAGTCAGTTTCTTATCATTATATTTACCATTTAATTACTGTGCTTGACAGATTGCACTGATTTTCAACTGTTTGGTAATGTTTTCTCAGACTAGTAAGAGTAGACTGACTAGAAGGTCATTTCTGTTTTTCTTCTACTGCTTTCTATGGTATAGACTAGTAACAGTAGACCAACTGGAAGGCTTTTTCTACCTTTTTACTGCATTTTATTGTTGTCTAAAGGTAAATATGGTTTTAAATCAATTACTGGCTAGATCATTTCAACCAGCTCCATGACACCTGCTGTGTACTGCTCCTAGGAATCCCACTTACCCACATTAAAAACCTCTCAGAAGGTTAGCTGTCCCTCCTTATAATCTATTTGAAGTACATTTTTTCATGCAGACTTAGAGATAAGGACCTTGTAAGTTTAATCCATGGGCAGCCCCCCCCCCCGTCTCCTCAGGTGGACCTTTGTAGTTTTTACCCACCATGCACGCCATAGAAAACTACCCAAAAAGCAGCCCGTACGATCAGCCATCCATCCTCCTTCAACTCAGCACCAAAAAAAATGACCCACTGTTCTGTAATACCAGCTTCCATCCCTCACCATTCCAAAATCCATTTCTAATGCTAGGCATACACTAGTCCTACTATGCAGAGTCATCTTACTCTTAAGACACTTCTCAGTCCTGTAACCATTCCCTTTTGCCATTAGACTCAAAACATTGTATCACTCCACTCTGGTTAGCTATATGCAGTCTATAAAAATAAAATGAATTATTGCCCTTTCATCCACAATATAATATTCCTGTTTTGAGTTTTCACTTTCTTATACATACATGTCTGGGAATTTTTTGGATTGGTTGTAAAAATAATATTATTCAGCTGGAGCCCTCACATTGGATCTTCGAATGACTACGCTCTTCCCCCTGCCTGCTCATTTCCCAGCCTGGAACTTAATAAATAATCCTCATTTAAACTACATCTAAGTTTACAAATGTCATGTGGCATTCTCACTATACTAGATTATGACTTCTCTTTATAGACCTAATACATCCTGCCATCATGCTCTTTAATTGATAAATAAATAAGGCTCCTTAATCTTAATTTATAATATTTGAATTTAAATTAAATTTTTTCACCTGCAATTAATTGGGTAGAATGGGTGGCACATGCTTCCACCAAGTTTTATTTTGAAATCCCAGCCCCTGCCAACCCTTTCCATCCCAGTAAGGCTCTGGCATTTTTCACTGATACTATTTTTAATTAGGGTGACTATTTTAGTTAGAGTAGCTTCTCTTACACAGGCACGATTCACAGACCCAGCCTTCCCAACACAGTAAGTAAAGTCAATGGACAGACCTCTTATGCACACTTTGGGTGAAACAAACACTCATATCTAACTGTTTACCGACCACGTGGATGGATCGTCATAAGGCAGAGATCCCAGGATTGCAATTAGATGTAGGACTGGCCAAACATTATTAACATCCCTTTACATTTTTTTTTATCTCACTGCCACCAACACAGGGGAAGGAACAGGTCCATCGAATCACACCCTACACAGATCTTACCCACACCACACTCATGCTTACAGACATGAGAAATTAACATGCCTTAATATAAATTAATATATATATTTTTATTAATTTTCACTTTTATAGTCCCGACCTGGTATAATGATACAACAACACAAGAACAACAGCAGCTGAAGGCCTTTGCACCAAGGATATAGTTATTTACAAATTACAGCACAGGTTCCATTTACCTGGCATCTCAACCACGCAAAGGCTAGGCTGAACAGAGGAACATAAGTAATAACTCTAGACCATGGAAGCTCCTCCCCCCATAAGGCTCACAATTAAGATTAACCCCCAGCAGCAGGACTCATTTTTTTCCCTTTGATTTTGTCTTTGATATTTTCCTTTATTTTATTTTCCTTTTATTTATTTATATATTTTTTCATGTGACATTTTTTACTTGATTAAAACAGTAAGCCTAAGGATATATAGATAACTTGGCAGATCTGATGAAGACCACTTGAAATCGCTGCAAATATTAGATGACCAACTGGATGATACATGCAATTTTAAAATGAATTTTTTTAACTTGATTGCTGATTTACAGTGTATCAATTCAATTTTCTCCTGGCTATTGTAGAAATATTTGCATTTGGTTTTTGATTTTTGATTTTTAATTGGAAACAAGAGATTAACAGGGTGCAACCAAGAAGCATTTTTTGTTGAATAATGCTTAGAACAAAGATAACTTAAGTAAAAAATGTTTAAGCATTGCCTATTGTGCAAACCACTCCCATACTCACATGGCAATGTCCACCATGCCAGTATAGGTGTTCCAATAAACTAAGTCCTCCCCAACACACCCCTTATGATGTAATGGAAGCTGACAACCCTGGATACACCCACTAAATTTGTAATAAAAAGCTCTGACATAACCATTTGTACTCAGTCAAATAAGCAACACTCATCTGCCAATAAAGAATCTTTCTTCTCAAGACAGCTGAATTCTGGTCTTAATTATCTTTTGACAACTGTATTTAAGATGTGGGAATGACAGCTTTGACTCTTACACCCTGTACTTGTCTGAACAAAGGAGGAACCCTGGGACAAGATAAGAAGGAAGCACCTACAACTAGAGGAAACTCCCTCCATTGATGACCACCTGACACAAGGCAAGGAGTCACTTTTTCACCATATGAGGTAACTGAAGGAACACTTGCCATTAAAGGACAAGGACTACACTTCATTTGACTTCTACGACTCACATATCTGGCACGATTCTCAACTGTATCAGATGTTTTCTACGGGAGATATCTCACAAGGTTATTTACTGGGGGATGCAAGTTATGCATTTGAACCATGGTTGATGACTCCCATTAGAAATTCATACACACCAAATGAAGAACACTATAATGAGGCAAATGCTCAAACAAGAAATATCAGAGTGGGTGTTTGGGCTGCTGAAGTTATGGTTATGGTGCCTAGATACATCTGGGGAGGCCTGCAGTACGATCCCCATGTGCTGAAATTTTCACCATCTGTACCATGCCTCACAATATTATTCTTAGACGACAGCTTCTACAGGAACATGAAGAAGAAGGGCCACACTTCCCACCACCACTAGCAAGGTCACCACACAGGTGAGGAGTTAGAGGGAGAGCCACAAGCTGCTGTGGGTGTAGGCAGAAGTAAGTGTGCACAATATGCCCTCACACTGACCAAAAGGCAATGGCTAACCTCCTATGGGGCTAAAACCTTCATTTTATGCCCATATATACAGTAACATTGATGGCAGGTAGCACTCACAACCTTTACCATGTAATGGCTGTGTACTGTTAGCATCAGACAGAGTCAGCCTCAAATTAAAACTCTTGCAACTGCTGGTCTTCCAAGGTAAGTGCTGAATCTGGAATAGAAAAATAAATGTCTAAGAACACAAATAAATGGCATATCTTTGCATAGTTACTTGCTAATGTAAGTTCATAGGTTCATAGGTAGGTACTAGGCTATTGGCCCTAGGTCCTATATAAGTCTAGCCAAATAGGTACCCTGGCTTTCGCCACCCAAGAAAATTATTTACTTGTGCCCCTGTCGAGCAGAGCCACAGAAGTGATCACCGGGGTGAATTTCCTATTTCCCATCCAATCATCAAGATATTTCTTGAAGAGTGCTAATGAGGAGCTATGTTTGATATAGATAGATAGTTTCTTCCAGAGTATGGGAAGTCTCTGGGACAGGAATCTATCCCTCCAGCATGTTCTGTTTATTGTGGTGACAAGGTTTAGGTCCCTAGAGCATGTAGCTCAGAGGGATTGGGATTTCTTTAAATGGAACATGTCCAACAGCTCTGGGTTTGACATAGCTTTGTATGTTAAGCAGAGATTGCCTCTGAGTAGGCGATATGCGATGGAGTAAAGCTGGAGTTTTTTGAGATGGTCTGCATAGATTGAGTATTGTCTTGTTCTTTTATTATTTATTATTAAACATTTAAAAATATTTTTGTGGTTCATATTTGTGAGACATATTTAAGCTCATAGAGTACTTGCATATGTATTTGGTGACACTGTACAGGCCACTCCTAAATAGCTTTGCAAGTCTTGGTCAACACTACCATTTGGATAATAGTAACATTACACAGTAGGATTGGGTACTCTTTGTAAGGGTCTCATAGTAGCGTTAAAGAGCTGGTTTGTGGCAGTGATGACTCCCTTATAGTCTGGGCAGAAAGGAGCATAGCTAGTAAATCTATGCCAGCCTTCCCCAGGAGTGTCTGTGTGTTTGTATATAAATCAAATCTCAAAGTGTGTGTGTGTGTGTGTGTGTGTGTGTGTGTGTGTGTGTGTGTGTGTGTGTGTGTGTGTGTGTGTGTGTGTGTGTGCGTGTGTGTGTGTGTGTCAGCTACTTGAGCACGGACACAAAGCACTGGTTGGACAGAGAGGGTGCTGGAGATTTTGGCTTAACCACTCAGCTGAGATCTTAACCCTATAGCTGTGCCAGTGGGGAGTCTTATTGGGGTTCTGGAGAAAGAGGCAGAAACCATCCCCAGATTGACTGTGATCTCTGTGTGCTCTTAAGGGAAATTGGACTTTACTGTGTGTGTACTTGTATCCTCCCATTATGTGCATCCATCACTGTTGCCAGTGGTGAGGATTGAGGCTTCTTGATTACTGGGCCAGTGCAGGGGCATTACATATTAATTGTTAGGCAGTGGTGAGATATAAACATCACATATTGATTAGTTGACAAAGGTGGAATAGCCACATCACATATTAATTGGCTTGTGGTGGTGTGGATATTGAATTCCTGTAGTCTGTGTGCAGTGATCATTTAAGGTGTTTGTTCTCTCAGTCAGCTATGCAGTGAACATTCAGAGTTCATATCACAATTGTTTTATTTTTTTTGTTAGCTTAATTAGTCAGGAAGAGCAGGCAAGCATGTCAGCAGAGGAGAATGGCAAGCTGACAAGGAGCCAGTTGGCTGAGATGTGCCAGGCTAAAGGACTGGTGCATGCCAACCTGACTAAAGCAGACATGATTGCAGCTTTAGTCACATCTGCTTCACAGAATACCAACCAAAAGGACAATCAGACTGGCGGAGATGTGCAACACAAAAAATGTACAGTTCAACCTTTTCACAGAGAGCTTAAAAATCCATCTGGAGTTAAAGAGACTTTAGCTGGAGGCCAAGCATTTGGAAGTCAAAGCAGCAGAGAGACTGAGACATCTGGAGGCTGAGGAAAATGAGAAACTGTGATGTTTGTAGGCTGAGGAAAATGAGAAACTGCGATGGCTTGAGGCTGAGGAGAAGTAGAGGCAGAGGCAACATGAAAAGGAGATGCTGACTTTTCACCAAAGTCATGGAGGTAAAGGGGAAATGAGTAACTGAACCCCAGAAGCAACAAATGTCAGTAAATGTCTTCCACAATTTACAGGGGGATAATTTTGATAGTTTCATTCATATGTTTGAAAGGGTATGTAAACAGTATAATGTTTCTGAGGAAGTCTATGATACATTCTGACGAAAGCACTTAAACTCTGGTTGTTCAACTTTATTTATTTGATTTTGTGGCATTAAAGTCACTTGGTTGCTCTCTGGTCCAGGTCAACTCATTTTTTGTGGTTCTTAGTTTTAGGAAGATGTCTACCTATGTAAACAGTATAATGTTGACCAAGAGCTCTGGGTACGGTTTTGGACCCCCTTACTCTGTGGTAAAGCTGTAAGTGTAATTTCTAAACTGTCTGTTACTGAATGTTTAAATTATAATGTTGTAAAGAATGGTCTTTTAGAATGTTTTAAGTTAACACCTGAAGCTTATAGAAAAAAGTTTTGTGAGCATAGACGCAAGGCAGATGAAATGTGTGTGAATATATTGCTGAACTTAGCACTTATTTTCATAGGTAGGTGAGTGGATGTCTGGTCACCACTTCTGAAGGGCTGGCTGACTTTTTGGTGAGGGAACAAGCCCTTACCACTTTTCCTGAGGACATGAGAATCTGGTTAGCTAATAGACAATACACTACTGTAGATGAGTTGGGGAAGAAGGGAGACCTATAGCTAGCAAGCAGGGCATCACTGCACAGGAAAGGGACACACAGTGCTGCTCATGGGTCTAAGGGAATCCATGGTGGGCAGCTCAGACTGCCTCAATAGAGTCCACCAGTAGCAGGGGAAGCCACTAGTCTAGGTACATGTCCATGATCAAGGGTTAAATGTTTTAAATGCAACCAGTGGGCCATGTAGCATATAAATGTCCATGGAGGAAAGGTGGGGAACAAAAGGTCAGAGAACCAGTAAGTATGAATGACAAAATACCAACACAATGTTGTCTCAAGGCAACAAGGGTATCAAACTACCACAAAGGGTTATAGTCTATCTTAGTGAATGGGAAAGAGACCATAGCTAAGAGAGACACAGCCTCTGACCTAACCATTGTGAAACCTGCAGTGGTTAAGAGGAGCACTACTTGCTTGGGTAGTCTACTCCAGTCACAGCTTTAAGAGGGACCCCATTCCAAATAACTTTGGCTAGGATTCACCTTGACTAGGAGGGTGGAAAAGGAAACCAGCAAGTAGGTATGTTTGAGGACATCCTTGCAGATGTCCTGATAGGGAATGATTTTGATAATTCAGTACTGTGTGTGTATGCAGTTATATGCAGTCAACCTTGGAGACAAGCATGTGGGTCTGGTAGCCTGGGGGATATCCAGACAGACCACACACTTGCAGCCAGGACTGGTGAGGTGGTTACTTTAGGGAGGGAGCTACCCTGTAGCAGTGAGACTGAAGGTGAGCCACAGCTGCTTGTGGGTACTGATGTTCCCTTGGACAGAGTGACTGCAAGGGCAGAGGTGAGTAGTAGTACCTAGGATGACAGTGCGGCACCTCTGTCAGAGAATACCAGACTTCCTGTGGATGGGGAGCTGGGAAAGGTTACAAAGAGAGAGAGTTGAGACAGGCTTAGCTCTCAGACCCTACATTAAAAGACCTGAGGGAGGTAGCTGTTGAGGCACCTGATTCTCAAGGGAAGGGGGAGTCTGTTATACTGAGACAAAGGGTTACTCTATAGAGAGTGGACCCCTGAGGGAGGTCTAAAGGGTGAGAGAATACAGCAGTTGGTAGTGCCTAGAGCTTACCATCTGGTACTTCTAGCCATAGCCCATGATATTCCCTTTGCAGTTCATATGGGCATAAAACATACAATGAGACACAGTATGCAGCACTTTTATTGGCCTTGGATTTCTAGAGATGTAACAGGGTACTGCAGGACCTGTGAGCAGTGCCAAAAGGTAGGCAAGGCAGGAGACAAGGTGAAAGCTCCTATGATGCCTTTGCCTGTGATTGATGGGCCATTTCAGAGGGTAGATATAAATATTGTGGGGCCTCTGAGTACCCCAAGTTCCACAGGGAAAAAGTATATCCTAGTGGTAGTAGATTATGGTACCAGATACCCTGAAGCGGTGACTCTGACCTCCACTGAGGCAGAGAAGGTGGCAAATGCTTTGTTAGAGATTTTCAACAATGTAAACTTCCCAAAAGAAATACTGACTGACAGAGGTGCCAAATTCATATCAGACCTGCTGGCTTGTCTGTGGAAGTACTATGGGGTGAAGCACCTACAGACTACCCCCTACCATCCTCAGACTAATGGTCTTGTTGAATGGTTAAACTCTACACTCAAGTCCATGCTATGGGCATGTGCAGACCATTTTAAGAGGGACTGGGACAAATATTTGCCCCATCTGTTGTTTGCTTACAGAGAGGTACCCCAGGAATCCACAGGTTTTTCACCCTTTGAGTTGCTGTATGGGCATAGGGTGAGGGGGACCTCTAGATTTTATTTGAGATGAATGGGAGGGTGAGTGTGAAGCCCACAAGGAGTCTGTTGTGGCATATGTCCTAAACATCAGGACAAAGCTCAGGGAACTCAGGGGCCTGGCCCAGGAGAACCTGGCAGAAGCCCAATAGCAGAAAAAGGTATGGTATGACAGGAATTCTTGAGCTAAAGAGTATGCTGTAATGCAGCAGGTAATGGTTCTCATTCCTGTCAGACACAATAAGCTGCAGTAAGCTTGGAAGTGATCCTACAAGGTGGCAAGGAAAGCCAGTGATATTAACTACATGGTGGAACTGCTAGGTAAGAGGCAGGGGCACAAATTGTACCATGTTAACATGACGAAACCTTACCATGATAGGGAGGCCCTTGTGCTGAGTATTTGCAGTGAATGGCAAGAGGAGTCTGAGAGGGACCTGGTGCTTGATCTCCTCAGTGAAACTCAGACTGACACTTCAGTGGAAGGGGTAGCAATGTCCCAGCAGCTATCCCCTACCCAGTGTTGCAGGAGTTTGGGGGCATGTTCCCTGGGAAACCAGGGTGCACCCACCTGGTGCAGCACCATGTGGATACAGGTCCCCGAAGGCCTATTATGCAGGCCCCTTATAGGATGCCTGAGAGAGTCAAACAGACTCTGAGGGAGGAGATACAGGAAATGTTGGAACTAGGGTTAGGTCCCTGGGCCTCCCCAGTGATGCTGGTACCAAAGAAGGATGGCAGCACCAGGATCTGTGTGGACTACAGGAAATTAAATAGTCACACAGAGTCAGATGCTTACCCCATGGCTAGTACAGATGAAGCCCTAAAGCAGCTGGTTGGGGCTAAGTATCTTACCACTATTGATCTTACCAAGGGTTACTGGCAGGTGCCCTTGACTCCCAATGCTAGAGAGAGGTCAGCCTTTTTGACTCCTTTTGGCTTGTATGAGTTCACAAAGATGCCCTTTGGGATGAAAAATGCCCCAGTGACATTCCAGAATTTGGTAGAGCATATCCTAGCAGAAGCAGGAGATTTTGCCCTTGCTTACCTAGATGATCTTGCTGTCTACAGCCATTCCTGGCAAGAGCAGCTTCAGTATCTCAGGGAGGTGCTGGTCAGACTATAGAGGGCAAGGTTAACCATTAAGGCCAGCAAATCTCAGGTGGGTATGGCAGAGGTCTCCTGCTTGGGACATAGAGTGGGGAGTTGTAAGATCAGACCAGAACCTGCCAAAGTTGAAGCCATTCAGGCATGGCTGTCCGCTGTTACCAAAAAGCAGGTGAGGGCATTCTTAGGGACAGCAGGGTACTACAGAAAGTTTGTCCCCAATTACAGTGCCATAGCTGCTTGCCTCACAGACTTGACAAGGAGAAACAAGTCAGATAAGATAGTGTGAACCTAGCATGTGAGTAGGCATTCCAGAAACTTAAAGGAGCTTTGGGAGGACCCCCTGTGTTATCCAGTCCAGATTACAGCAAAGAATTTGTTGTGCAGGTGGATGCTTCAAACCATGGGGTGGGGACTGTACTTAGCCAGGTTTCCTCAGAGGGAGAAGAGTACCCAGTGATTTATCTCAGTAGTAAGCTCCAACTCAGGGAGGAATGCTGTGCAGCTGTAGAAAAGGAATGTCTAGCCATAGTGTGAACACTGCAGAAACTTCAGCCTTATCTGTATGGAAGGAAGTTCACTGGAGTTACAGACCACAATCCCTTAACATGGCTACATTGAGCCAGCCAGCAAAATTCAAAGCTACCAAGGTGCAGCCTAGGGTAGCAAGCATATGGTATGTCAGTGCAGCACCACAGTGGGGTTAGCAATGCCAAGGCAGTTGGGTCTCAGACAAGGAATGAGGTAAGGTTTTCCCAGATATGCTCAACCCTCTCAAACAACATTTCTCAAGGGTCACTTAAAAAACTACCTTGAATTTTCGGGGAGGGGAGAAATTTCACACTGCCAGCCCAGCTATCTGGAATTTTGTAAATAATTCTATGTCATTTGTGAATATTGATATGATTTATACAGAACTGTATGTTATGTCAGCCTGGGATGACATGCTCGACAAGCCACGATGCTTCACTAGGGACGGCTTGCACCTCTCACCCCTGGGCTTTCGGATATTGACAAAGGCTCTTGCTACCCCATAGTGCCTTTTTTAGGCAAGGCTCAAAAGACAAACCCACCTCCATAGGTATCACAAGGGATAAGAAGCTAAGGGTAATGCTACTCAACGCCAGAAGTCTAAACCTCAAGATGCACGCACTCGAAACTCTCCTTAGCATGGAGAACATTGATATCTGTGCAGTAACAGAAACCTGGTTCAAGGCTCCCGAGAGCACCCCAGCACTACCAGGTTATACCTCATACCATGCTTTTCGGCCCCAAAACTTAGGCCAAACCACAAAAGGAGGAGGAGTATCAATATTCGTCAAAGATACCCACACCTCCAGGTTGGTGGCACAGCACGAAGCATCAGAGACTATCCATGTGCAACTAACAGTGGGTAAAACTGCCTTCCAGTTTATAGCCTGCTACAGACCACCCTCCCAAACTCAGGAACCCCACTCAGCCTTCCTGAGAACACTGGAAAATATGAAGGTCTCTCCAAACACCATTATATTGGGCGACTTCAACTACCCAAACATAGACTGGGAGCATTAATCTAGCTCCAACACCCTAGCCCAAATGTTCCTAGAATTTATAAACTCAAATGCTATCGAACAACTTGTTACCACTCCCACAAGAGGGGAAAACATACTGGACCTGATCATCACCAACATGGGGACTCTATGCTCCAGACCAGAAGTGTATCCCTCACTGGTAAGATCAGACCATAAACTAATCTCACTGGATATTCACATCCCAACCCCACCCCCTGCCCAGAAAACCACAGTGAAAAACTTCTCTAAAGCAAATTTCACACTCCTCAAAATTGAGGTGGAATCCTTCAAAGCCCCTGGGCCTGTGGAAAATACGGCCCAGACTGCAGAATCCTTTATAAACGCATTCTATGAACACCTTCAGGAATGCATGGATCTTGCAATCCCAAATAAAACCAAGACCCAATCCTCCAAAGGCAGATGTCCTGTCTGGTGGACCCCAGCCATAAACAAACTATACAATAGAAGGAGGAAGCTACTACATGATAGAGCAAAATCCCAAAAAGGGAAGGCATCTCTGATCAGTATTAGCAAAAAACTATGGGCACTCATAAAATCAGCTAAGGCCAGCTTCGAGAGAAAAATTGCACAGGGCACTAAGGATAATCACAAGGCTTCCTTTAGTTATGTTAGGAACCTGGGTGGGAATTCCCAGATATGCTCAGAATTAGTCCAAAATGACAAAAAATACACTGAAACCACAGACATTGCCAACATCCTAGCTGACAGGTTCAGCGCAACCCCCCCTCCCCACCAAAAGGGCAAATATCTATCCCAGCAGAGTGCTGCCCCCCTGACATCTCAGATGCTCAGGTAAGAGCCGCCCTCTCCAAAGCAAAAAACACAGCATCAATGGGACCAGACAGTGTCCTGGGCTGCATCCTACATGAACTCCAAGAAGAGCTAAACCCAAACATAAAACTACTGTTCAATCTCAGCCTTACTACAGGATATGTACTCAAAGAGTGGTGTACAGCAACAGTGGTCCCTTTCCACAAAGGTGGTGCCTCAATGGATCCTGGAAACTATCGCCCCATAAGCCTGACTAGCTTGGTCTGCAAAGCTATGGAAAGGATGATCATGGACCTCATAAATAAAGATATTGGGGACCTACAGACATTGGATCCTACCCAGTTCAGCTTTGTTAATGGCAGATCCTGCCTCTTAAACCTGGTCTATTTCTTTGAAACAGTCACCAAGGCCATTGATGAGGGGAAGGTGGTCCACACAGCCTACCTGGACCTCACAAAAGCCTTTGATGCAATACCCCACTCGGGCATTATAGATAAGCTCACCAGCTTAAATATAACCCCCTATGTCACTAGATGGGTTGCAAACTGGCTCAAGGACAGAACCCACATGGTTAGAATTGCTGGAGCCATGTCAGACTCCAAACCAGTTACAAGTGGCATCCCACAAGGCTCAGTCCTGGGACCTCTCTTGTTCGGTATATATTTCTCGGAGGTACAGGCCAACACGGAAGGACTGTGGCTGACCAAGTTCGCAGATGACTGCAAACTGAGCGTCATAATCGACTCTCCAGCTGACACAAGCATCCTCCAAAAGGGCCTCACAGAAACAGACAACTGGTGCCAGAGCCATGGCCTCAAGCTAAACACCAAAAAGTGTATAGTCATCCCCTTTGGCAAAAACAAAGTGCCCACAAATTACCACATAGGTGGTAATCCATTAAGTACAGAAGAAGTAATTAGGGACCTGGGGACCCAAGTTGATAGCAATCTCTCATTTGACAACCACGTGGCCAAAGTGGTTAGAAGAACATTTTATATGGCCCACCTAATCATGAAGGGATTCACATCTAGATCAGGGGAGGTCATCGTGCCTCTTTACTCATCCCTCATCAGGCCCATAATTGAGTACAATGCCCCTTTTGGCATGTACCTTACCAGACACCTGCAGCAACTGGAAAGACCCCAAAAGTACCTCACCAAGAGGATCAAAGGGCTCAAACAGATGCCATATGCTGCCCGGTTAAAGAAACTCCAGCTCTACTCAGTGGCATACCACCTCCTCAGAGGCGATCTGTGCCTGACGTATAAAGCCATGTCCAACCCAGAATTAATGGACATGCTGCACCTCAGAAAATTCAAATCCCATTGAGCTAAACACTCGAGAGACTTGAACCTCAGCACTGAAATAAATAGGACATGCTGGAGGGACATAACCCAGAGGCTCCCTTCACTCTGGAATAAAATCTCAGTCCAGGTTAGGCAGAGTCCCTCATTGACTCTCTTCAAGAGGAATCTTGATGAGTGGATGGGAGATCGTAGGTTTACCCCGGGTATCACTTCGGTGTCACTGTTAGACAGAGGCACAATATACTAACCTTGAAAAAGGGCATAGCAAAATTCATTTAAAATGGGTGGCAAAAGCCAAACACACTCTGGCTAGGCTTATAAATGCCCTAGGGCAGATAGCCTAGTATGAACCTTTGAACCTATGTACTGAGCTTCATGAATGTAACCACGGCATACCCTGCTGGAACATTGATGATTAACTTAGAAAACTTCAAGAAAATAAGTTGAAATTAAGTGCTTTACAATGTGCTATAAAAGTTAGTTTAAATGCAGCAAGAAGGCAGAATGTCTAGCGCTAGAAGTTTTTTCTATTATCTGGGAGAGAAGTATTTACTATGTTTAAAATGTTAAAGCATTTTATTGCTTTATGACTTCCTAGCAGCTGCACATCTGAGAGATATGTATTTTAATACAGAGATGTTAAAATCCTGTTAGGTTCTGGTTTCGCTTGGGAACTAAAGTTAGATGACAAAAAGTGATGTCATCCAAGGTAACCCAGCTGCAATATTTGATATTGATTTAAGAACTCTCTCAGAGAGAGAGACTTTGCATTTTGTGTTTTTTCTTGGACCTAGCAAAAACATCCACTCATCTGCATTTGCCTTGCTAATAGTAAGTAACTAGGGTACAGTAATTTCTTTGAGATATAGATAGGAATATAGGAAAGATTAGTTTAGATGTTTTCTGTATTTATTTGAGACTGTGTTGCAATGCTGTTTTAAAATATTTCCTGTGATTCTGAACTCTGAAGTACATGTGTTGATTGAATATTGTCTTGTTCTTTTATTATTTATTATTAAATATATTTAAACCTATTTTGTGGCTGATATATGTGAGGCATATTTAAGCTTGTAGAATGTTTGGATATGTATTTGGTGACACTGTACAGACCACTCCTAAATAGCCTTGCAAGTCTCGGTCAACACTACCATTTGGATAATAGTAGCATTACACAGAAGTACTGGATGCTCTTTTTAAGGGCCGTATAGTAGCTGATAAAGAGCTGGTTGTTGGCAGTGATAACTACTTTATAGTCTGGGCAAAAAGGGGCATAGCTAGTAAACCCATGCCAGCCTTCACCAGGAGTTTCTGTGTGCTTGTGTGTCAGCTACTTGGGCAGAGACATGAAGCACTGGTTGGACAGAGAGGGTGCTGGAGGTTTTGGCTTGACCACTTGGCTAAGATCTTAACCCTATAGCTGTTCCAGTGGGGAGTCTTAGTGGGGATGTGGAGAAAGAGGCAGAAACCAGTCCCAGACTGCCAGTGATCTCTGTGTGCTCTTAAGGGAAATTGTACTTTACCATGTGTGTACTTATTCTCCCATTGTGTAGCTTTCTTACTGTTGCCAGTGGTGAGGATTGAGACTCCTTGTTTACTGGGCCAGTGCAGGGGTGTCACAAAAGCCATAAATAATGGGGAACAAAGGACCAAAAATAGGGACAATTTTTAAATATTGCTTTTCCAAACTTAGAAAGTATGAAGTGTGAAACTCAAGTATCTGTCATTATTTTTGGATTTCGGTCTTCAATGATTTGCTAATGATTTATCAGAAAACCACAATTTTATGAAAAACAGACCAAAAATAATGAGGCAATAATTTGGACATTCTTAGAAAATCTGCACAGTTGAGAGGTATGGTGCTAGGTTACAATGGTTTATCTGGTACTTTAGTACAGATGGATAAGCCTGTGAGCCACTTCCTGTCCTGTAGGGTCTGATTCCATCAATGTTTGTTGTGTGAGTCTGACCAAGTCACTTCACCAGACAAGTGCTCCTGGGCTGCCACTGAAAAGGGACACCTGTTAACAAATATGCTTCCCAATTATTTTTTTGAATCCTTGCACATTTCACATAGCAGTTAATTAGTGCTTCACTATATGCTATTTGACTATGAATCCCAGTATGTCTCTTACAGTTTAATGGGTTGCCTGATATGTTCTCAACAAATGCGAGTTTCAAGGGAAGAGAAGCTTACTGTTGCTATGTCTATTTTCAATATCAGAGTGTTTTGTTTTGTTTTGTTTAGCAAATAGTTCACTGTTTTGCTGTAAAATTTGAAATAAAAGTTTTAAATTAAATACAAATTTCTGTAATTGCAAAGGCAGTGAAGAAAATACTATGCACATTGGTTTGAAGAGTGTTTTATTATGGTAAATGTTGGGAGACAACCAAGTAATGTGATACTAGTATGGCTGGGACCCTAGTTCATTACTCTGCCTAAGGCCCCATTTCACCATGATCTGGCTCTTCTGGTCATAGTCATGTATCGCTACATGTAACCCATAACTCTCAGCCCCCTTTTTGTCAAAAATACAGAATTTTAAGCTAAAATAATAGGATGCCAACAAGTTCTGAGTGGCTCAATTAAAATCAAGTTTTCCAGAGTTTAGTTCATCAGCCACTGCTTCAGTAGGGTCTATATTATATCCTCGAACGCTTAAAAAAACAAACGCTGATTGATCAAACTTATTTTCGTGAAACTGCAAAATATTGAAGCAGTAGAAACTCGAATTTTTTCCTAGGGAAAGAATTCAGTTGTCCGTTTCTGCTGCTTCGGTATTTTCAGTGTTATGGTGGAAAGTTACCAGTCGGATTCAGGTAAGTGTGCGATTGTGTGGATGTGAGTGTTAGGGTGATTTAGGTGAGTTAGGGTTAGGGCTCGGGTTAGGTGTTTGTGCGATTGAGTGGACATGAGGGTTAGGGCGGATTTAAGTGAGTTAGGGTTAGGGAGCGGGTGAGGTGAGTGTGCGATAGTGATGGACCTTAGGGTTAGGGTTTGGGTTAAGGTAAGTGGGTAGTTAGTGGTGTGTGCATAGTTTAGTGTAGGGTTAGGTATCAGATTTTAGGTGTATGTGTGTGGATTTCTGTTTGTTTGGTGTGCTTGTGTTGTGTGTATGTGTTTTGGATCAGCGATTTTTTTCCCTGGGAAAAAAATTGCTGATCTGACAGTTCGAGATTGTAAGCTTTCGCTTAAATTAGGTCAGTCGATCAGCGTTCGCTTTTTTAAGCGTTCGATGATAAAATAAGGACCCCTTCAGCATTGGTGACACGCAGACCCAGATCATGCTGAAATGAAGAAATAGGCTAAGTAATGTACAGAAACTCAACATTCTTTGAAAATGCACTGAAATTCAACAGTCCTTGAACATGCTGATGACAGTTTGGTAGTTGATGTAGAGGATTCAGGCTCTAGGGTCCTGTAATCAAGATACAGGTTTTGAGCTTGAATAAGTTAATCAACCTGCCATCTCTAGCTGGGGTATTTCACACACACACACACACACACACACACACACACACACACACACACACACACACACACACACACACACACACACACACACACACTGTGTTCCAATGTTTAAATGTGTGTGTGCATCTTTAGGATGACATATGCACAGACACTAAAAAGGATGTGTGAGTAATTAAAGAAGAAATGTAATGCATGCAGAGTGCATTCTTGAAGAAGAAATATAAGTTTTGTGCTGCTTCCTGGCCAGTGGCCCTTCTCAAGCCAGCTGTCTGTAAGAGACTGCCTAGGTCACCTAGTCACCTAGTGTCGGATCTGGCTGTGGCGGCATGATGTTATCATTAAAGCCATGACTTGACACCTAAGAAATCTTCAACTACTTCGACATTCAACTGGTTAGGAAATCACTGATTCCACTTCATTTAGTACAGAAAATGTATAAAACTGACTGAATGAATATATTTCCAGCTTGACAATAAAGGAATTAGGGAAATAATGCATGGAAATGACATGTCACCAGGCTATGTTTCTCTCTTCAGCTCTTATAGCACTATACCTCTCAACTTCTTTGTGCAAGAATTCTGGATAAAGCCAAAAATAGTGGGTGTGTGTGTGTGTGTGTGTGGGGGGGGGGGGGTGACTCCTCAAATCAAGGACAGATTTTAAGAATTTCTCACTTCCATGGAGTTACTTACAATTAAATAACAATTAAAAATCACTTACTAATAATATTACACCTAAAATTTAACAAGCTTTTGCAAACAGGTACTGTTACCAGTTCACAGAAACATCTACTATAACACCAATACATTAAAATAGGTAATAAAAGTGATGCTAACAACTATAGCCCCATTATCCTCATTTCTATTCTGGGTAAATGTTTTAAAAGATGCATAACTGAAATACTGTAGAACAATAACACTATCACCATTTTTGACTTGACAAGTTTATTAAGTTTTTATGCATAAATTACTAAGGGTCTGGATCTAGGTCTGCCATGTGGAGTTATTTTCTTAGACTTAGCCAAGGCCTTTGACTCTCTTCCTCACAGTGTTATTTGCCAAAACTCTGTCAAGGCTAAGGTCAATCAATTCCTGATAAAATGGATTATGTCATATTTAGCTAATAGATCTCAATGCAGAACTATAAATGGCATTAGCTGCAACTCTCTTCATAGCAATCTTGGAGTTTCACAAGGATCTGTTCTTGGACCAACATTATTTAATATTGTATTTACCTCTATTCCTCCATCAAAGACATGTTAGATAAATAAGTATACAGAATTTTGGGTTCATTGCGAAAAATGAATCTGGTATTGATCATGTAAGTTCTTATTATGAGACAGACTGGTAATTCAGCGCTCACCACAAGTATTCATTTAAGTCAGTATATTTTGGAAAGGTGGTAGTTCATTCACTTGTGTACCTACTAGAACATCCACTAAAGGAGATAATCCAACATAAAGACCTGGGAATAACCATGACCGCTAATCTTTTCTTTGACACACATGCTCAACTGATAAGTAATAAAGCCATGAATCAAATTGGATACATATTTAAAAATCTTAGTACAACCGATGAGATGTGTCTTATAGGATCATAGAAAGTTCAAAGGATCATAGGATGTTACTAGGTTATTGGCCCTGATGCCCTTACAAGCCTAGCCAAGAATTTAGCCCATATTCCTACAAATCATCACCTGATGCCCTGTCTAGCAGGGACACAGGTGGAATCCCAGGGGTATATTTTCTGTTCCCCATCCAGTTATCCAGTTTGAACTTAAAAAGGGATAATGGGGTACTCTGCTTGATGTGCAGAGGTAGTCTATTCCACAGAAGGAGGAGTCTCTGGGATACAAATCTGTCCTGCCAACAAGTCCTATTGATGTCACAGACCAGGTTGAGGTCACGTGTGAGGGTTACTCAAGTGGAGCTTGACTTGTGGATATGCAGCAGTCCCATCAAGGTGGAGTCTGAGATTGCTTGGTATGCCAGACAGAGGTCAACTCTGAGGAGTCTGTATGAGAATGAGTAGATGGACAGGGCTTTTAGCCTGTCTGTGAAGGGTAGATGATTGAGGCCCTGGATTCTCCTGGTGAGGAACATCTGTAGTCTCTCCAGCTACTGCATGTGCTTTGTGAGGTACAGGCCGAAAGAGGCATTGTACCAAATAATGGGTGATGGATGGATGTTATGACCTCCATGTCCCTGAATGACATACCCTTCCTAATGAAGTGGGCCATGTAGAAAGCCTTTCGCACAACTGAGACAATATGGTGGTCAAAAGTCAGGTTGCTATCAACCTGGGTGCCCATGTTCCTCACGACTGATTGTGTGCTTAGGACCCTGTTGTCAATGTGATAATTTGTGGGGGCATCACTCTCCCCAAAAGGGATGATGATGCATTTTTTGGCATTCAGTTTGAGGTCATGTTTCTGGCACCAGTCATGTTTGGGTGAGACCCTCTTGGAAGATGTCCACATCACTAGGGGAATTGATGGCAGAGCCTAGCTTACAGTCATCTGCAAACTTAGTCAGCCATAGCCCACTGGTTTTGGCCTGCACCTCATAAAAGTATATCCCAAACAGCAGAGGTCCCAAGATCAATCCCAGGAGTATGCCACTCATTACAGGTTTACTGCTTGAGGTGGCTTCCCGTATTTTGACTAGGTGGGCTCTATCAGTGAGTAAGTTTGCTACCCATCTGGTAACATATGGATTGATGCCTAGTTGAGAGAGTTTATCTATTATACCCAAGTGGGGAATAGTATCAAAGGCTTTGGCCAGGTCAAGGTAGGTGGTCTGCACAGTCTTCCCCTCATCCATGGCTTTGGTGACTGTCTCAAAGAAGTCGACCAAGTTTAACAGGAATGACCTCCCCTTGATGAAACCAAACTGTGTGGGATCAAGTGTTTGGAGATTGCCAATGTCCTTGTTTATGAGATCCATGATAATCTATTCCATGGCCTTGCAGATCAGGCTAGTTAGGCTGATGTGTCTATAATTTCCTGGATCAGTGAATGCTCCACCTTTGTGCAAAGGGATGGCAGGAGCTGTCCTCCACTCAGCTGAGATGAAGCCAGTACACAGGCTTTGGTTGAATAGGGTGCCTAATGGTGCTGCAACTTCCTGCCTGAGTTCATGTAGGATACAGCCTGGAATGTTATCTGGTCCCATGGAGGCTGTATTTTTTGCCTTTGAGAGGAGAGTGATGACTTGTTCCCTAGAGATAAGGGGAGGGGGGCAAGTGCTGGGGATGTCCTGATTTACTGATGAGGGGACAGTAGGGTAAAGTTTTTACTGAACCTGTCTACCAGTAGGTTTGCTGTATCTATGGCATTTGTGTATGTGGTGTCCTTGACCACCATTTCTGAGCAGATCTGAGTGCTTCCTTTGAGATTGCGGACATATGTGAAGAAGGCCTGATGATTGTGTTTGGTAGATGTGGCCAGTTTGGACTTGAAGTTTCCTTTGGAGGATTTCACTAGTGCTCTTATTTGTTTGTTCAGGCTAATGAGGGATTGCTTCCAATTAGGCACCTGCTCCTTCTTGATCCTGGACATCATTTTTTTTCCCTTTTATTATAGAGTTTATTTATTGCAGATGTCCACCAGACAGGTTTACTCTTCCTTAACGAGAATGATTTTGTCCTGTCGGATATCCCTGATTCCATGCAGCTATATAAATGCTCGTGTAGTACTTGCGTGTAGGTTTGGACATTTGTGCCAGTTCCTACGGATGGGGAGGGGACTATGAATCTTTTTATACCTTCCCTCAGGAGGTTGTAATCAGCTTTGAAGAAGTGTTTTTGTTTGAACCTAGCTGTGGGGGTCAGGGAGATGGTGACTTTGAACTCTGTGGTCAGATCTTACCAGGGAGGACAATACTGTAGGGATGCTGCTGTGGTTATTCATGTTGGTTAATACCAAGTCTAAGATATTATCACCTCTTGTGGGTGTGTTGACCAGCTGGTTAAAGGCATTTGCATTGAAGAAATCAAGGGATCTCTAGGCATTTCTGTTTTGGCATGAGTAGTTCTTCCAATCTATGGTTGGATAGTTAAAGTTGCCCAGGATCAGGGTAAAGAGTTGAATCTTGATAGATTCAAAGAGGTCCAGATAGGTGGAGTGGGCATCTTGAGTCAAACTTGGGTTTTGTAGCTAGCTATGATTTGAATAGGGGTCTTGTCAATGGTTAACTGCACCTGGAATGTCTCCTGTGTGTCATACTGTTTGACCAGCCTGGAGGTGTGTATATCTTTAATATATATTGAAACTCTGCCTCCTTTTGCTTTACTGCCCCCAGTTTGAAGTCTGAATGTATGATAGGATGAGTAATCTAGTATGGCTGGGGTGCTCTCTGCAGCTTTGAACCAGGTTTCTGTGACTGCACAAATGTCAGCATCTTCCAGGGTTAAGAATGCTTGCAATAGGTGCAGTTTCATGTTTACAGTCATAGTGTTTATCATCATGACCTTTATTTTGTGCTATGATGAAATTTTCATGTTGGTAATGTTGACTTCATGGCATAGCCTAAAAAAAGGCAATATGAGAGAGGCAAGAGCCTTAGCCAAAAGCATGAATCCCAAGGGAGACAGTTGCAGGCTATCTAGGGCAAAATATTGCGGTCTGCCGATCATGTCTTCAAGGCTGTCAGGTATTGAATCCCCTTAGAATGACACCAGAAACTAAGCCAGTTGTTAAAAGTCAGTAATTTTCTGTTTGTATTGAGGCGTCATTCTGGGTGATGGTAGAATGCTACTTAAGGCTAGGAACATACCTGCCTGGGACACATATTCAGAGAGCTAGATTATGTCTCTCTTCATATAGTCCAGAGAGGTACATCTCAAGTCATTCACACCAACATGGACTATGACAGAGTCATAACAGTACTTGTTGTTGAGAGACTTGAGTGCATGTGTGATATGGTGGATTCTGGCACCTGACAAACAACTAACCTTGACTTTCTCTTTATCCATCCTGGTGAGGGGTACATCTCTATGTCTCACAATGGAATCTCTTATGATTAATATGTTGGATTAATGGTTAGGCCTTAGTGACTGTGAAACATAGGTATGTGGACTATGTGTGGTGTGTGGTGTGGTGAGCTGTGGAGTACACGTGTTTTTGTCTTGGATGTCCCTTTTTTTGGGGTATATTTTTGTTGAGGACCTCTGCATATGTGGTTGTGTGTTGTGTAGGTGTGGGTGGTGTTTGAGGTATGGTGTTTGTGTTGACAACCTTCTCAGTGCCAGATATACTGGCTTGTGAGGGAGACAGCATAGACTCTAGGTTCTTAATATAATTGCATCTCTCACAAATTGTGTTCCTAGGTGGTAGTAGTAGAGGGTTGTCCATCTACGTAAAGAAGATGATACATTGTCTCAGAATGCCCATATCAACCAGACTGGGAGGAGAAACAATAGGAAATTGTCCATCCGTATTTAGCAGAATCTGAGGGAGAAAGGCCATAGAGTGAGCTAAGCGGGTAAACGATGGAAGGTCTAAGATAAATACTACTAAGTGGAAGGTCTAAGATGAGTACTACTAGGTGACCACACAAGTGCTACTAAGGGAAAATTTGTACTGGAATACCTCGCAGTGGGTTAAAAATAGTGCAGCTGCAGTGCATGATGTGGAAACAAACCCAAACTAGTTCAAATGTGGGATTTAAATACCATAAAAAATGGAAGATTCTAGTAACACAGAACTCTAGCCAATCCTACTAGCCCCCTGCTTTCTTTACCAATCAGCTTGTGCCAGACAAGGTTCAGGCAGCCATACTACTCTCACTAGCAAAGAAGATAGGCCCCTACCAACACAAGATGACTGCCAGAAACACAGAAGGCAAAAACAAACAGCTCTGGATGCAGCACACCTGTATTCAGACTATGCTACTCAATTTAAAGGTTGAGAACACAATAAAACTCACAGAAAAGCACAGATTAATCACAGACAAAATCAGAACTCACAGTATGAAAAAATACAGTTACACAGTAATGAAATGCAGTAAAATGCAGTTAAACAGTAATGAATTGTAGCAATTTGCAATGAAATACCATTAAACAGTAATGAAATGCAGTTAATCAGTAAATTTCTTTAAAACAGTGCAAATGTGATAAATTAGCTACAAGGCATGGATAAAAATGATAGGCAAAAGCAAATGCAATAAAATAAGTGAAAAATGAAAAAGCAATTAGATTGGTCTTGGAGCCTCAGGAAATATGTAAAATGTTTCCGCAGATGATGCACTTCAGCAGAGCCTGTGTTATGATATAAGACATATAGTAGGCTAGTCACAGTGTACAGTAACATTTATATATATACAGTGCAGGTCAGTTGATTTATCTAGCAGAGTACCAAGAAAATTCACCTAAAGGATTTTACATCAAAAAGACTGCAGTTACAATAACAGATGTAAATACATCGGTTTGTTTGCTATTCATAATTGTTACACCTGTGGCAAATTGATATTTGCCTACAAAGTCTTTTACAACTCTAGTTTACAAGATATCTTGGACATAAAAATATGCAGCTGTAGTTTAACACAGAGATGTCAGACTATGAAGTTTAATTTATGTACTACGAAACCATAACTATCCCTGGGATTCAATAAAGTGAAATCTCCATGTAGGAACACTGTAGCCATTCCTGCACAGAATACGGCCACTGAGCGATCCAATAAACTACTGTTCTGACATGCATGAGCCTGCCTACACTGTTCCTGTACAGACACCACTGCATAATGCTAATTACCTCATTTGCTGGTGAAAACCATGCAAATGAGGTGAATTTGTGATTCAGTAAGCAGGCAGGCATCCTTGCAAGAATAGTGTTAGTTGCAGAAATGTATTTGGCTACTAACCGAATACATTTCTGCAAAAATTAAAACAGAGGCATGACATCTCAAATAAAAGCATATATTATAATCTTTAAGCATGCCAGTGGTCAAATATATGGCCATTGGCATGGGAAAGTGTTTCATTTTTCTAAAAATAAAAGGTTTCTTTTTTGGCCGATCTTGGCTGTTTAAGCATAGGGCAGCGGCGCGCAAACAGGATTGTGCTGAAAATAAAAACAAAAATGTGAAAAAACAATTTTAAAGTAAATCTGCATATTGCCATTATAGTCTATGGCATGCAGAATCAAAACAATACCAGGGAACATTGGTTGCTAAGGGGAAAAGCTCTGGTGTAGTGCAGTAACTACAGACTAAGGCAGTGAGGTATGCAAATGAGGGGAAATTTACTGAATCACAAAAATATTCTAAGTGACAAACTGCACCTAACCATGTAGGTGATATAACATGATCATGTAAGCAGGAAGAGCAGCCGACAGGAAAGGGGGTGTGTCATGCTTGGTGTAAGCACATTGGAGCTCCATGGCTTCCAGATAAGCTTACCTAAGTAAGGGTGTGTGTCTGAGGCTGTTTTGACTTATTCCATGAAATGAAGAGCGTGTTCGTGTCCAGGGAGGGCAATTTCTCAGTGTTTACATTAGCTAAATGAGTTTGCGTGGCACACACTGGTTCTAAAACAAACAATAAAAACAAAAAACCTGTTAATAGCAGAACGGTTTACATTTGGGCACCAGGTTTGAGCGGTGCACCTCAGGGCTTAAAATGGGAGGAAATCAGAGGGGAAAAAGGGAAAAAAAGGGAAATAGTAGAATAAAAGCAATCAAGTACAAATTACATAGCTAGCAGGCGGAATGCATTATAGTCAGCCAATCATAAAGGCAGCATCTGCAGCACAACAGTATAAACTATGGAAACACCTTACAGTCTGTTTTTTCCCCACAAGCTCTGCACCATTGGTGTACACATGTGGGGGAATTTTAATTGGAAAAGTGTTAGGGGCTGCCATTTCTTTGATCCATCAGTATGAGCTAGAGGCTGAGGATGGTTAGGAGGATAATGCTGACAACTGCCACAGACCGAGGAGGAGGAGAAGAGTGTTCATACCCAGAGTAACTGGTAAGTTACCAGTGGCTACATGATCTGGAGATAGTTTAGCACTATAGGGTGGACAGAAACATACTGCAGCAAATCATCGAGCTGTGACAGCCTCAACTCAGACCCAGGGCCAACAGAGGGGGAACCAAACCCAGTGGATACCAAGGTATGTGTAGCCTTAAGAATACTAGCTACAGGTACTTTACAAAGACTTACTGGGGACATATTGGGGGTTTCACAGGCATCTGCAACAACATAATGAGGCACATGCACAAACCAGGATCATTATGGAGTGTGTGTTTGGGATGCTCAAGTCACGGTTCCGCTGAATTGACATATCTGGCGGAGCCTTGCAGTACTCTCCAGCCACATGTGCACACGTGCATAGTATGTGCCATGCTACACAATATGATTCTGCAGAAACAGCTGCAGCAAGAACAGCACGTGGAAGGGTCACACAGCCCACCACCATTGCCAAGGTCCCCACAGGCACAGAGGGACTCAGAGGAGGAGGCTCCTGTAGGCAGATGGAGGCATGCCCAGTATGCTCAGGCCTTGGCAAAGAGGCAAGGGTCTATATTAGATCATTGAAGTGTTAATACTTGGAATGGTCTAATATCAACCTGAAAACAGTGAACACTGAAAATAATGAAGCTGCAGATAACCAAATTTTTTCCTAGGGAAAGAATTTGGTTGTCCATTTCTGTGGCTTCGCTGTTTTCAGCACTGTGGTAGAAAGTTACGGGCTGGGTTCAGGTAAGTGTGCAATTGTGTGGACATTGGGGTTAGGGCAGGGTATGTGAGTTAGGGTGCCACATGGGTGAGGTGAGTGTGCGATAGTGATTGACTTTAGGATTAGGGCAGGGTATTTGAGTTAGGGTTAGGGCACGGGTGAGGTGAGTGTGCGATAGTGACAGACCTTAGGGTTAGTGTTTGGGTTAAGAATAGTGGATAGATAGTACTCTATGTACAGTTTAGTGTAGGGTTAGATGTAGGATTTTAAGTGTATGTGTGTGGATTGCTGTTTTATTGGTGTGCTTGTGTTGTGCGTGTTTCTCGGAACAGTGAATTTTTTCCCAGGGAAAAAAAATTGCTGTTCTGAGCTTTCTATGTTTTTAGATTTCATGGTTAGAAGTTCGAGGTTGTTGTATTCAATGATGTGCTGTTTTGTTGAACTGATATAGACCCAAGAGGCAATACATAGCACACAGACTGACACTGTATGGACCCCAGGGACTGGCACCTCTCTCTGACTTGCACACACAGTAAAATGGATGACACACACATCACATTACCTGTAACTTACCATGTATAGGCAGTGTACTGTGTGCATCCAACATAGGCATCCCTCAAGCACCAACCTCACAACTGCTGCAGGCACAAGGTAAGTCAGTTTTCTTAACAATAAATGAATGGACTAGTATGTTTTGCTAGCATATCTATGGTAATGCTGCATGCATGCAAGGGAATGGGGTGGTCTAATGGGATAGCAGCACACAACTGATAGCTATGTGGGACACCAGGAAATGCCTGGCCAAAACTGGCCTCCACACTCTATGCAGTAGTACCCAAGGTGGCAAATCCCATTGTTATATATGTGTGGGAACAACTAACTGGAGGATCATAGGTCAGAGGCATCAATGTCAGTGTGGGGGTCCCATAACCACCCCTCACACACACACACATAGCAAGTCAGCTGTAGAAAACCAGGGAGAAATGTTTGGTAAAGGCACACAAATAGCGTCAATTTTGAATTCCCCCCTACAGACTCACACAGTGATAGCACAGCAGGACTCACAGTTGCAGTAAGGTTGTGAAGGGTAAGAAGTCTGAAACTCAAATGTATGCCATTACAATCTGAGCTGTGCTCTTTACTGATATGCCCCTAGTCCCCAAGACAGGGCACAATAGTATGGTAAATTAAACCAAAATGTAAAGCAAATCTCGGCACAGTCTGTGCAAATGTGTACAGTTGACAGTTGTGCCCCCTATATACCCCCCATATACCCACAGAAATGCAGTAACATGTATGTTTCCAGGGAAAAAGCAGCATAGCACACATTGGCAGGGCTGTACCAATATACATGTATACATGTTGCCTATCCACAATATGCAGGGGTCAATGAGCTATGTGTATGTGTGGTTAATACTGTCAGGATCTGGCCAGCATATTCTCCTGGCAGTCGTCATGTAGTGCCATAGGTACAGTGCTGTTATTGACAGGGCCATATGCAGATAACTGCAGTGCCACCCACTGCTCTGCCACTGACATACCTGGAAGACACAGGGCTATGTGGAATATACTACACATATAATGGACATCTTGAAGAATGTGTAGCTGAGGTGCCAAGGCTTTTGTGAATATAAGTGCTTTTTGGTGCTGTTGCCAGTGGTTATTCTCAATAATCCTTTTTTCTTATGTTTGCTTTTATATATAATGGACATGCCTGTACAGTAGAATGCACTCTGTACCCACACCCATAACTCCCAACCTCTGACAGCAAGATGTCTGGACAAGGGCAGAAATAAAAGTAGAACAAAGGCACAATGATAAGCATGTGTTGTAAATATCACTCTTACATAATGAGAAAGTTGGTAGGGTGAGGGGTTTGCAGTAGTGGGAATTGTCTGAAGGTTATGTAGTCTGAAACAGTAATGTCTGTCATTATTTGTAACATCACTTTCCAATTATATGTAACTAACTTGCCATAAAAGTTTACATAGACAGGATGAAACCTCTAGCCAAACACCTGGACAACCTGACAGAAAATGTACAGGTGAGAGGTATGGCCACACAAGGATATGATTTCTCATGTCAGAAAGATACCACACAAGCAGGAGATCCCCAGACAGTATATCACCAGGTTGCTGGACTGTTTACACAGCTCATCATCACTCAACTGGCTGTAGCCACACCTCACAAATGACCTTGCTGGGCAAGAATGTACATAGCCCTCATAATATTGGTCTATGCATCATACAACTAGTGTTCCTCTGGTAAAGCACTGTGATGATCTGAGGATGTCTGGCACTAGGTAATGACAGAATACATTGCTGTGTTAGACTACAGATTTGTCAGAAAATGTCTGCTAAACAAACCCAGTACCCCGAGGAAAGTCCTGTGTACTCCTGAGAGGTATGGCTGTAGCACACAAAACCCCAGATTGGAGTACACTTGTCTGTGGAATGGAGTCCCACTCTAACTATAGAAGGTCAGACTGGGGATGCTCCTACACTTAGAGAATCACAGGACATGTTGGAACCCACATCGGACTATATGACTGTATTGTATATATATGGCTGTACATACAGATAGCTATGTACACCTTAACTGTCCCCACACACACACATCAGACAGAATTACCCTCAGCTAGCTGTAAGTGGCTCATATGTGATATGTCTGCATCTGTTGCGTGTGATACATAGACATATATATGGGCAAAAGATAACAGCATATTTCAAGCATACACACACATAGATGTGGGGAAGTGAGAGACAGACAGTGATAGAGAGAGAGAGAGAGAGAGAGAGAGAGACACACACAGGGGGGCACAGACAGAGTGAGTCACACACATGGATACCCTGAATGGTATACAGTGATGTTCTTCTGTAGACAGTGGCATACCAGTTGTAAACAGTTGCATGTGCCAGCATAAAAGGTGAGGCCCATTGTGTAATAGTACTGAAATTGGGTTCATAATATCACATCACCTGCCTGTGTGTGTGTGTGTGTGTGTGTGTGTGTGTGTGTGTGTGTGTGTGTGTGTGTGTGTGTGTGTGTGTATGTGTGTCTGTAGGTCTAAGTATTAGGAGACTGTTGACTGTTCCCACTCAGTGCACTTCACATTGCCTGACTTCACAAGATCTGCTGCTGTCATTCACCTTAAAAGTACCATTGGACACCTATCACCCCTATAAGCTCTGTAGTACAGGTGATAACTGCATAACACTGTAGTACAAATAACTAGATAGATAGGGCTTCTGATCCCAATACTACTGTGTGTATGTGAGTGTGTGTGTGTGTGTGTGTGTGTGTGTGTGTGTGTGTGTGTGTGTGTGTGTGTGTGTGTGTGTGTGTGTGTGTGTGTGTGTGTGTGTGTGTGTGTGTGTGTGTGTGTGTGTGATAGTTGTGTGTGTGTGATAGTGAAGTAGTGTGTGTTTGTTTGTAAGTGAAACAGTTTTAGGCCATTCCCACTCACAATACTTCCTAGTGCCCCACATTATCAGTCCTGCTGATGTCATTCCCTTTATCAGCACCATTGACCACTTGACAGCCCAGTAAGCTTTGCAGTGTGTGTGATAACTGTGTAATACTATAGTACAAATAGCTTGATAGGCAGGGTTCTACTCTTAAATCTGCCAAATGTGTGTAAGTGTGTATTGTTTGTAGGAAGAAGTATTTTGATGTTTCCCACCCAATGCCCTTCTTTATTAGTCCTGCTGATGTCATTCCCCTTATCAGCACCTTTGCCCAGTTGTCAGCTCAGTAAGCTCTGTAGTGCGTGTGAAAACTCTGTAACACTATAGTACAAATAGTTTGATAGGCAGGAGTTCTAATCTCAATACTGGCAAGCTGGCAAGTGTGTGTGTGTGTGTGTGTGTGTGTGTGTGTGTGTGTGTGTGTGTGTGTGTGTGTGTGTGTGAGTGTGTGTGTGTGTGTGTGTATGTGTGTGTGTGTGTGTGTGTGTGTGTGTGTGCATGCATGGGTGAGAATCATATCATGTGTGGATTATATCATTTTGAGTTGTGTACCACCCTGTACACTTCCCATCACCCTACTTTATAAGGTCTGCTGATGTCATTCACCTTAGAAGTACCTTTGGACAAGAAGCTCTGTGGCATGTCTGATAACTACGTAACACTATAGTAGAAATAACTAGATAGGTAGAGGTTTTAATCTCAATGCTGACAATTGTGTGTTTGGGTTGAGAATCATATCCGGTGTGGGTTATACCATTTTGAGTTGTGTACCACCAGGTACATTTCCCATCGCCATACTTTACAAGGCTTGTTAATGTCATTCACCTTAGAAGTACCTTGAGACAAGGTAAAATCATATAAGCTTCATGGCACATCTGATAACTGCATAGTGGAAATAGTTAAAATAATTAGATAGGTAGGGGTTCTAATCTGAATACTGGCAACTGTGTGTGTATTTGGGTGAGAATCATATCCTGTGTGGGTTATACCATTTTGATATGTGTACCAGCCATGCCTGTTTATCACCTCCTGATGGCATTACTTTATATAGTATGTTAATGGCATCTGCCTCACATGCAGCATGTTAAACCATTGTACAGGCCATACCAGTCATCTGTACAGATGTCTATGGATTATCCAGATGTTTGCAACCTATATGTGGTCTGTGTCATCTAACAATGGCCATCTATGTGATATTGTTGCCAAATAGGTCACAGTTACTGAAGAGACACACATGTCAGCATCAGATATCATACCTGTCTGAAATATCATGCTGATACAACGTCTGTTACCCTATCACTTGTCCAGGCTTGTAGGAGCAATACATGACTCCACATCCTATTTCTGGTGGGTTATCTCACCATCCATGAAGGCATTCACAACATTACATGTTGTAAGAGGTAGTAGGTTTTATCCCATGCATATAATCTATGCTGTACATGCCATGTGTATATAGCACTATAGTACATTAAAGTGTATATGCAGGTTTACTAATCTGTCTATTGCCAACCTTGTTTGTGTTACTGTATGCACACCCCCTGTGCCAGTCTTTACTGTGTGTATGCAAAGGATATACCATTTTGTCTCCCTGCTCCACCCAGTGAACTCAGGAATACATTCCACAAACCTGTCATACACAGTACCATGCATGCCATCACCAAATGAATCAGGGTTGAGTGCATGGGAAAGAAATGGCAGGGGCAACAGGTGCTGACAGGTGAATCTGTTGCAGTTAATCTAATGGCTAAGCTTGTGAGAGACCTTCTGACAGTACTCCAGTAACCTGTTCTGTATGTATGAGCCTGTGGTACTACACAACACTGAGGTGACATGTCTGAAGGCTACCTGTCTGTGACAAGGAGTATGTATGCAAGGTTACACTGTTTGACAGCAGTGTCCATCACACACTGTTGCATGCATACACACCTGGTAAACATACATATAAAGCTATACCTTGGCTATGAAACAGCTGATGTATTTCCACTCTGTCATACTCCATGTTAGTAATGTCTGCAGGGCCACTGCCTGTAGACACCTGGAACACAAACAGAATACAGCATGACAAACTACATTCAGTCAGTGGTACTAACAGCTATAATGCATCATGGCTAATAAGGTACATGCACCTTTATGTGTACCCATAACAAATGCAAGTAAACAGCACCTTACACAGTATTACATAGCTACACTGTACTATATTTACCCTGTGCATCAGACCCATATTAGCATGTCCCTGCATCAATGGTATGGATGACACGGATGTGGTACAGGTATCATCACATGTACAGGGTATGGTGTGGGTTTGCCAGAGGCCTAAACTGGGCCATACAGTTGACATCATGTCTGTGTGTTTGGAGGGATACCCTGTAGATGGGCCATGCAGATGTCCTGTGTGTGTCTGGAGGTGACCTACCTGTAACACAGATGTGTGTGTGTGTGTATGTATGCATGCAGTCATGCCATGTGGCTGCCCTACACAGGGGTATATGGGACAGCTGTGGACCGTACATGGCAGGGTGTCCAGTTCACCGTCTCTAGCCACAGACATGGAACTGATCCTGCCAGGGGTCTCACTGGCACCACCAGGCCCAAGACCAGATGCAGTGCTGCTTCCTGATGGTGACTGCTGTCTGCTGGATCCATGTCCCTGACAGAACCAGCCAGGAACACGTGCCCATGGCCTGTTCCATTGTGATGTGGACAGCAAACCCCCTTCGGTAGTGCTTGTGTCACTGCCACTATGGAAGTGTGATGGTGCATGGCCCCATAGATTCTCAGCTGATGTTGTTGCTGACCTACATCCACATTGCCAAAGCCCATCTTCCACCACATGCTCTAGCACAAACATGCCATGGTCAAGGATTGCCAAGGTCTCACCCAACCGTCTATTCATGACCTTAGTATTTTGGCATGTGGCTTCACAAGGTCATTATGTTGCCACATAAATCAGGAAGAGTTGCATCCAACATCCTGAGTATTTGTCTGGTGTTGCATTCACAATGTGCCTGTGCATGCATGATAGCCAGAAACATGCATCTGGTGACACCTGTTGTGGCACTTGTGGCAGCAGCTTCACAAGCAGCAGTCCTCCTGTGAACACCCCTGTCCATCTGCCTGTGTGGACCTCGGCTACACTCTGGCTATGGCCAGTGTCTACACTCACACCTGCCATAGTCACCACACTAGTCTGTTCCATGCCACCACCTGCCAACTGTCCATCATCTGTAGCTGCTGGGGATGGGGTAATTGTGGGCATTGTGACTGTGTGCAGGGAAATTGTGGATGACAGTGGGATGCCAACCGATGGCACAGATTCAGCCCCTGACAACCCCACCTGTTCCTATGACCATCATCATTGTCAGAGTCTGCAGAGACACTGACATCAGATTCTGAGTGGGAGGGACCACGACCACTATGACCACCTGTGGGGGGGAGACAACATATGCAAATTAATACCTGCACTATAAAGTTTGCTGCTAAAGACACACACACACACACACACACACACACACACACACACACACACACACACACATACACACACACGCACACACACACACACGCACACATATACAGGTGAAGTGGCATACAGGCATTACACAGACCTCACAATAGCCAGTTGGTGACATTCACAACACAGTCAGACCACTACATACACACTCTGGACAGGCCCTCAACATCATGCAATGCAGCCCTTTCCACTTAATGGTACTACTTATATACACCTCTGTGATACGTGAGTAGTGTTTCTAGGTGATGGACCTTCAAGTAGCACACACTGCACCCATGTACGCATAATTGCTGTTCACCTATCTAGCATAGTGGCAACTCCTACAGAACATACCTCTCAACTGTGCAGAGTGTTGCTGAATGTCTACATGTGTGGATCATATTTCTGGTCTGCTCGTCATAAATGCTGTGTTTGTCTGACACATTACTGGGATGATATGAGGACTGGTGTCACTAATTAATGACATATTTTGAGTTTCACACTTCAAGACCTACAGTAGATGTATGTTACAACAGAACTGGTTACACTAACAACCTTCTAAGCTTACAGTGGAGTGTAGACACCCCTGTTAATGTGCCAGGTTTGCCTGCTATATAACATGAAACCACATAAATCATGTGATAACATTTCCCACCTTTAATGTCACCTATAACCTGTGTAATCCAATTGAAGAACAAACACATTGGTTAGGAGTAACATGTAGAAGTTGAAATATGTACAATAGCCTGGCTGCATGACTGTGCACACCCTTAAACTAATACTTTGTTAAAGCACCTTTTGATTTCATAACAGGAATCAGTCCTCTTGAGAAGGTGTGTACCAGCATGGCACATCTTGTCTTAGCAATATTTGTACACTCTCCCTTGGAGAAGCCATCCAACTCTGTCAGACTGTGAGGGCATCTCTTCTCTACAGGCCTCTTCAGGGCACCCCACAGATTTTCTATTGGATGTAGATGTGGACTATGGCTGGCCATTCCAAAATATTGATTGTCTCCTGGTGAGGACATTCTTTTTTGGATTTTGATGCATGGTATGGGTCATTGTCATGTGGAAAGGTGTAATTCCTCTCCATCCACAGCTTTCTAGCTGACACATGAAGATTTTGGGCCAAAAGGAACTGGTATTTGGAACTGTTCCTAATCCCCTCTACCTTGGCTAAAGGCCCACTTCCAGCTTATGAACAGCAACCCCAAAGCAGGACACTGCCATCACCATGCTTCACCACGGGGATGCTGTTCTTTTGGTGATGCACAATGTTGTTATTGTACCAAACAAACTTTTTGGTATTTTGGCCAGAAAGTGCAACCTTGGTCTCATTACACCATAGCACATTTCCCCACATTCTTTTAGGAGACCTGATGATTTTTTCTTGAGACATTCCCCAGACCTGGATGTTGTTCTGTTTGAGAAAAGGCTTCCATCTTCCAACCCTACCCCATAGGTCAAACATGTGGAGAATACGGGAGATTGTTGTCAGATGTAGTACACAACCGGTACTTGCCAGAGATTCCTGTGATTCCTGCAGTGTTGCTATAGATCTCCTGGCAGCCTCCCTGACCAGTTTGGGTCTTGTCTTCTCCACACATTTGGAGGAATGTCCAGTTCTTTGCAATCTCACTGTTGCCCCATATTTTCATCACCATTTGATGACTGTCTTCACTGTGTTCCATGGTATATGCAATGCTGGTGAAATGTCTGAGTACCCTTCTCTGGACTGATACCTTTCACAAATGAGATCCCTTTGCTGCTTCATAAACTATATGTGAACTATGGCTGTTGCTGTAGCAGGCAACTGAGTAAATTTTAGGATAATCCTGGTAGGACAGCTGACCGTTATTTGCTGTTAATCAAAGAGTATCTGTAATTGGTTTTAGGTATATACCCAAGAAGACATAATGCTATAATTATATCAAAAGCTGCTTCAACACAATATTAACTTCGGCCTGTGCACACGTATGCATCTAGCTTCTTATACATTTTGTATGTGTCTTAATTGTTCCCCTAACAGATTTGTTTGTTTTACAATTGAATTGTACAGGTTATAGGTCACATGAAGGGTTTGTAGAGTTCAGAAATGTTTTATTGTGCTCTTATTTTTGTATATCACAAATACCTGGCATTCTAACAGGTGTGTGTACACCATTTATATGCATTGTATAATGCTAATTTATAAAATATGTTCCTAGTTTTGAGCCTTTGTCCCCCCATTTTGTCAGTCTTTGTCCAGATTTCTTGCAATGACAGGTTGTGAGGTATGCTACAGATATGTGACATCTCCTGCAAATAGGCCCCTTTGATGACCACTGTGATGCAGAGCAGTTAACCCCATCACAAGTGAACATGCAGATATTGCAAAATGGCTGAGAGTAACAGTTGTGTGCATGGTCACATGCGTGACCTTAATATGCCTGGGGTACTGGTGAGCCATAGCAGGGAAATCCCATACTCACCTGCTTCAGGCTGCTGTCCCACATCCAGACCAGAGGATGTATGTAGTTGTGGGAAGAGCTATTGTCAGCAAAACTCACATTTGGCATTGGTACAAGATGAATGCTACTTTTCTGCACAGATACACTACAAGCTCTGATAGTACACAATTTGCTGTCCTACACCATAGATGTACACTTGTGTACATTACTAAACCCCACCCAAACATGTAGTTTGAACTGACATATGCATCTAGATACTCTATAGAAGACAGTATGTCTGCTACATGATTAAATTGATGTGCACTGCGGCCTTACCTGGACACTTCTTGCCTGTTGCCTGGGTGCCACCCACCTCCACGACTTGTGTTTCTTGTGTTGGCTGTTGTGTGGGGGCTGTCCCAAGGTTGGCAAGGAGCTCCTCTGTTGCTGTAAGTGGGGCCTGTGTGGCTGGACCCCCACCTGTAGCAGTACTGTCCCTGGGCATGGCAGTAGCCCTTTGCCGGGCACAACATAGGTCAGTTGCCCGATGCCTGACCTGATCATATCTGCAGCCATGGTGGCCCAAGGTGTTAACTCTATGGACAAGGTCATCCAACAGGACAGTCCGCTCTCACAGATTTTGTCAGCTACAGCCGAACAGCACTGCATGGTGCTGGATTATGGCATCAGTGATAGCTGCATTCTCATCTGCAGTATATGCTGGCTGACGCTGCATGCCACCAGGAAGACATAAGCAGGGAAACACATCACAGGACCTCAGACATTGCCCAGAGTTATTTACAGAGCCAGCAGATCAATATTGCCTATCATTAGCCACCACTTACAAACACATCATACCCCTGTCATCTATCAGCACAATATGAACCTGCATTGCAGTCCTGGTCCTGATGTGTCTTGATCCCCCCAGTGAGGGACAGTAGATTGCACAAACCACAATTCATCATTCACGTTTGTCTAGAGGGATGACAGTAGCTGTCTTCCTTGCAGATGGGATGTCAATGGTGCTAAGGCTTTGCTTGCATACAGTGTACAATGGAGCTGGAAGCATATGTCTGAGTTAATTTAAGATGCAGACAGAAATGTTATCTGGTCCCATGGAGACTTGCTTTTGTTGACTTTGATTAGGCAGTATGCACCTGCTCCCTGATGATGAGAGAATTGGTGCGGGTGCTGTGCATATCCACCTATACTGATGGTGAGCCGGGGGGGGTGATGTTTGCCCTAAACCTGTCTGCACCAAGTTGGCTATAGTTATGATGTGTGTGTATGTGGTGTGATTGACCACCGTTATAGGGTGGGTTGATTTGTTGCCTCTGAGATTGCTGACATATGTGAAGACAGCCTTGTGATAGCCCTTGGTGGATGTGTCCAATTTGTAGTCATAGTTAGCCTTACAGTAATCCACCTGTGACCTTATATGCTCATTTAGACAAAGGTTGACTTGCTGCCGAGTTCATGCCTGCTCCTACTTTGCCCTGTACAGCCCTGTACAGCCATTATAGTGACCAATTATGTGGTTTGTGTATTGCTACTGTCCAGCAATGAGGATTTCTCTACCTTGGTGGAGACAGGTTTTACAAGTAAGGTATTCCTGAGTCCATACAGCTATGTAGGTGGTCATATAGCTGTTTGTAGTAGGCATGGACACAAGGTCATAACACATTTGGACACAGCTCCAATTTCAACCTGATAATCATGGTTATTCTAGTACCCATGTCTGTGTCAGGGCAATGCAACAACCAGTAGCTGTAGAACTCTAACTCTGTTGGATGCACAGAAACTAAGATTACACAAGTGTACATGTACAGCTTATTTACCTGAAATTTTGCATCCCATGTCTGTTGTTATGAGGCAGCCAGGTACACCTATTCATGCATGTGCACTGGTAATACCTGATATACATTTCTGTTCTATGTCAGTATGGCACACTGTATTTACACTCCTGCTGCTCAGTCATTCCTGTCAACCTGTTAGAGCAGGACATCTGAAGGATGCCGCACATACATGGGGGGGGGGGCAATGGGCCAAAATTAGTGACACTTTCTTAATATTGCTGTAACACACTTAAGTCATTTGATAACACAGTAGCCTTTGCATTCACAGACGTACCCTGGAGGATGTCTGACACTCATATGGCAGGAAGAGAGGAGAAAGGCTAGGAGTGTGGTAGTTAAGGTAGGAACTTTTAATGTTAGCAGTATGACTGGTATGGGCACAGAGCTTGCTGATATGATGGACAGAAGGAAGGTTGATATATTGTGTGTGCAAGAGACCACACGGAAGGGGGGTAAGGCTAAGGTGTATCGGAGGTGGGTCCAAATTGTTCTATCATGGTGTGGATGGGAGGAAAAATGGTGTAGGGGTTATCCTGAAAGAACAGTATGCCAAGAGTGTTTTTGGAGGTGAAAAGAGTGTTGGATAGAGTGATGTTTATGAAGCTGGAAATTGATGGTGTAATGATGAATGTTGTTAGTGCATCTGCAAGTTGGGTCTGCAATGGATGAGACAGAAAAATTTCGGAGTTAGTTGGATGAAGTGGTAATGACTGAACCCAAGGGTGAGAGAGTGGTGATTGGAGCAGATTTCAATGGGCATGTTGGTGTAAGGAACAGAGGGGATGTGGAAGTGATGGCTAGCTATGGTGTTAAGCAAAGGAAAGCAGATAGTGAAATGGCAGTGAATTTTGCAAAAAGGATGGACATGGATGTGGTGAATAAATACTATAACAAGAGGGAGGAGCATATGGTGACATACAAGACTAGAGGAAGATGCACACAGGTGGATTATCTCCAATGCAGGAGGGCGAGTTTGAAGGAGATTGGAGACTGTAAAGTGGTGACTTGGGAAAGTGTAGTTAGGCAGCATAGAATGTTGGTCTGTGGGATGGCCTTGGTGATCAAGAAGAAGAGGAGGAGTGTGAGGCAGCACCAAGGATCAAATAGTGGAAAATGAAAAAGGGTGATTGTGAGGTTGAGTTCAGGGACGAGTTAAGACAGGCACTGGGTGGCAGTGAAGAGTTACCGAATATCTGGGCAACTACGGCAGAACTAGTAAGGGAGACAACTAGAAAGGTGCTTAGTGTGACGTCTGGACAGAGGAAGGAGGACAAGGAGACCTGGTGGTGGAATGAGGAAGTACAGGAGAGTATACAGAGAAAGAGGTTGGCAAAGAAGAAGTGGTATTGTCAGAGAGATGAAGAAAGTAGACAGGAGCATAAGGCGATGAGGTGCATGGCATGACAAAGAGAGAGAGGTGGTGAAGGCTAAGGATGAGGCGTATTAAGAGTTGTATGAAAGGTTGGACACCAAGGATGAAGAAAAGGACCTGTACTGATTGGCTAGACAGAGGGACCAAGCTAGGAAGGATGTGTAGCAGACAAGGGTAATAAAGGATAATGAGGGAAATGTACTCACAAGCAAGGAGAGTGTGTTGAGCAGATGGAAAGTGTACTTTGAGGGGCTGATGAATGAAGAGAATGAGAGAGAGAAGGTTGGATGATGTGCGGATAGTGAGTCATGAAGTGCAGTGGATTAGCAAGGAGGAAGTAAGGATAGCTATGAAGAGGATAAAGAATGGAAAGGCTGCTGGTCCAGATGACATACCTGTGGAAGCATGAAGGTGTTTAGGAGAAATGGCAGTGGAGTGTTTAACCAGATTGTTTAATGAAATCTTGGAAAGTGAGAGGATGTGTGAGGAGTGGAGAAAATGTTTGGGTACCGATTATAAGAATAAGGGTGATATGCAGAGCTGTAGTAACTGCAGAGGGATAACATTGATCAGTCATAGCATGAAGTTATGGGAAAGAGTAGTGGAAGCTAGGTTAAGAAGGGAGGTGATGATTAGTGATCAGCAGTATGGTTTTATGCTAGGAAAGAGCACTACAGATACGATATTTTCTCTGACAGTGTTGATGGAGAAGTACAGAGAAGGTCAGAAGGAGTTGCATTGTGTGTTTGTGGACTTAGAGAATGTATATAACAGGGTGCCTAGCGAGAAGTTGTGGTATTGTATAAGGAAGTCAGGAGTGGTGGAGAAATATGTAAGAGTGCTACAGGATATGTACAAGGGTAGCATGACACCAATAAGTTCTGTGGTGGGAGTGACAGATACATTTAAGATGGAGGTGGGATTACATCAGGGATCAACTCTGACCCCTTTCCTATTTGCAGTAGTGATGTACAGGTTGACAGACAATATCAGACAAGAGTTCCCATTGACTTTGATGTTTGCAGATGACATTGTGATCTGTAGTGAGAGTAGGGAACAGGTTGAGGGGACCCTAGAGACATGGAGATATGCTCCAGAGAGGGGAGGAATGAAGGTCAGCAGGACTAAGGTAGAATATATGTGTGTGAATGGGAAGGAGGATAGAGGAATGGTGAGGATTCAGGGAGTAGAGTTTGCAAAGGTGGATGAGTTTAAATACTTGGGATCAACAGTTCAGAGTAATGACGAGTGTGGGGGAGAGGAGAAGAAGAGAGTACAGGGAAGATGGGGAGGGTGGAAAAGAGTGTCAGGAGTGATTTGTGACAGACAAGTACCAATAAGATTGAAAGGGAAGGTTTAAAAGAGGGTAGTGAGACCAGCTATGTTATATGAGTTTGAGACAGTGGCATTGGCAAAAAGGCAGAAGTCAGAGCTGCACGTGGCAGAGTTAAAGATGTTAAGATTTGCACTGGGTGTGACGAGGGTGGACAGCATTAAGAATATGTGTATTAGAGGGTCAGCCCAGGTTGGACAGTTTGGAGACAAAGCCAGATAGGCAGTATTATATTGGTTTGGACATGTGCTGAGAAGGGATGTTGAGTTTATTGGGAAAAGGATGGTAAGAATGAAGCTGCCAGGTAAGAGGAAAAGAGGATGGCCTAAGATAAGGTTTCTGGATGTGGTGAGAGAAGGCATGCAAGTGCTTGGTGTGACAGAGCAAGATGCAGGGGAAAGAAAGAAATAGAGACAGATGATCCGCTGTGGCGTCCCCTAATGGGAACAGCCAAAAGAAAGAGAAAGGGATGTTGTAATGTCAGTCTTCCCAGGTTGCCAATGACTTGCAAGACGTAACACAAGTCTATGAGTAAATGACTACAAATATGAGGCACACATATGGTCAATGTGCATAACACTGGACAGTTGAATGATATGAATTCAGTATATCACATGCAGTTCAACACACACATATGTAACAGTAGTTTACTATGCAAATAACCTGTATAGGTCTCTCACATTTCTGAGACAAACATGTATATTGCAGTTGTATTCACAATTAACCTATGGATATCTACAACATCCCAGTAGTTGGCCTAGCAGTGTCACAGTCAGTATTGTTCATTGCACACTCCAGTAGTAGTCATATGTGAGCCATCCTTTCCTGGGGTGATTCAGGTGCTTGAGCTGTGATCTATAGCACTGCAGACACACCCAGGTGCTATGGCCATAGGTTCTGATCAGCAATATATCAGTACAGCAAGTCTTGTTAAGACATATTTGTTGAATTTCCTATTTCCCATTTTTGTATACCCCCTACTGCATTCCATTACATGCTTACTTGTTTGGCATACCTTTTTTTCCAAGTATAGTTAGTTTGATTCCGATTTGTGTTGGTTGGTTGGTTTGTTTGTTTGTCTGTCTGTCTGCCTGTCTCTCTCTCCAAGATGTAGGGTATACATCTGTTTTGCATAGGCAGCAGCTTGCCATTTGTAGGTAATGCTCATGAGCATCTGATGGCCTGTGCACCAATTGGTGTCCCCACTTGCTAATTGCATGCAGAACAGCTGTGTTGTTATTCCTATAGCCAATGGCATGGCAACATACTCCTATAATTGAATACTTCATGTGGGCATTGCCCCTTTTCCTTGCCTGTGAGGAGGACTTCATGGAGTTGTGTGAACTACAGCATCACAGAGGGTAGTTGGAAATACCTCTTACAATGAAAACTGTAGAGACAGTCCAACAAACTGGGGAAGAATGTTCCAGACATAGGGAAAAAATGTAAGTATTGCTGTTATACAGTTGGATTAATGTTTGTTTAACAGGGTTTGTGTGGACATGACTTTTCTGCATACTTTTAAGTCTGACAGTGTTGTGTGGTTGACATAACTCTCAACTGTAGGACTTTACACAGAATGGCTAGAGTTTGGACTCTTATGTTGAATGTGTTCCTCAGAAATTTTTTGTCTTATAAAATCAGTAGCATACTCTGGGGAATGCAGTCAGTAAATGGTATCATCCATTTGTGTTTCTGACTTCATATCCCACAGAAAAGATATATTACAACAAATCCTGTTACACCAGCAAGTGTCTCAGTTTATAACAGCAATATTTCACATATGCCCCTGTTTTTGGGCCTCTGTCCCCCAAGTATGTCAGGCTTTGTCCATATGTCATGTAGTAAGAGGTTGCTAGGTATGGTATATCATTATTTAGTGCTTTCATTCCTGATACCATCCCAGTGATGTATCAGAATGCCAGACATGTTAGGTGGAAGAAGCTTATATATGAGGACAAAACCTGGACATTCTGTGGGACTCTGTACAGATGAGAGGTCTGTTTATTTCTGGGAATTGCTGACAGACTGTCAGGACTGTATAGCATTGTAGTGTGTAAATGTTATTTGGCCTGTGTAGGGAGGGGGGTAGATGTAAGTGTTATGGCTCCTTTTCTATATGACTGTGCATGCTGCTCTAGTTTCTGGTGGTCTATCGGCTGTATATGTTTGTAGGGGCAGACTGAGACATGTCCCGCATCATGGTAAGGAGTCATACTACACTGTGAATCGGGCCAGTATATGTAAGAGTAGTGTGTGAGTGGCAAACATGATGATGTTTTTGTTCACACAGTCCTGTTCTTTTGGTTTACCGGTATATCACTGTGACTGTGGTGAAACTGGTTGTGGGTATGCACTTTCACATTGTGCTGTTACATCCCTGTAGTGCCTGATATATTTGCAAATACATGTGTAATTACACATAGCGGATTTGGGTTAGTGTTGTGTCAGTCTGACTGTAGTTTGGATGGTACTTGGTGACATGCTTAGCAACTGATTGTAGTTTCCCTAATGTGAAGTTATGTCCAGATATTTGTAGTATGTACTGTTGCCTGGCCTCCATAAGTGTTTTGTATTTCTGACACATGAATGGGATGATGTGAGGATTTAAGTCACTAACTAGTGAGAAATTATTGAGTGTTGGACTTGTGCTATTTCAGTCACTATATGTTAGAACAGACATGAGGGTGTTACTGCAGCAACTGTGTCAGCTTATCTACTACATTATTTCAGATATGTCCCTATTTTCATGGCTTTCTCCCCCCACTTTGTCAGGCTTGGTCCAAATTTGTTGCACTAAGAGGTTCTGAGCATACCTGTCGACTGGCTGGATTGTTTTAGAATGTGCAGGTTTATTGCTCATAGTTCTGGTCTGTTCCACAGATTCATTATTTTTATTTCTCTGGTAAATCACTGTGATGATCTGAGGATTTATGTCAGTAAATGATGACATACATTTCAGTTTCAGAACTCACATCCTTCAGAACATGTATGCTGAAAGAAACCCTGTTACTCTAGCAACATTCTACATTTATAAGAGCAATATTTAAAATATGTCCCTAGTTTTGGTCCATTATCCCACCATTTTGACAGCCTTTGGCCAGACTTCTTGCACTAAGAGGTTGAGAGGTATGGTTCTGAGGTATGACATATATATATATATATATATATATATATATATATATATATATATATATATATATATATATATATATATATATATATCTGACTATGGTGTACAGGGTCATGGGTTTGAGGCTTGGTAGGTCTGATTATTTGGGGATTGGGAAGGTGGCCTATTGGTTAAGGTGTTTGCCTTACAAACACAAGGTGCAGAGTTTGAGTCTCACAAGGGATAATTGGCTAGGCTTAAAATGGCTTGCAAGGGCAGTTAGCTTAGTACTAATCTATGAACATATATATATATATATATATATATGTGTGTGTGTGTGTGTGCATGTCTATATATATTATGTATATATTTTTCCATATATATGCATCTCCATGAGTCTACCTGACATTGCCGACACTCCAGAATGCTCACAACCATATGGCTGACACTATATGATCGACATTCGGAATGCTGACAATGCGGAACCGGCATCTCACTATAGTGCGGAATGCAAATATTTCCATTCCTGCACTGTATGCGATCTCGGAGTTGGTATATTAAAGTTACGGGTGGTGGGGGGGTGGAGCCCCCCACGAGGGGTGCAGGGGGGCAGAGGGATGTAGCACCCCAGCTAGCAGTTGAAAGGGAATTTTATGTTAGTTTTTCATGGTTTTCTTACGATGTCGAGATTTTTGTTGTCGGTGATGTGGTGTCGGCCATGTGGTTGTGAGCTTTGATCTTGTCAGGTAGATCCATCTCCATACATATATACATGTGTATATGTATATATACAAAACCTGACTGATTCTACAGAATCTTTTCCCTACTGTTGAATGACTCTACTGCATATGTTTGAAACAGCATCAAAAATCCCTACAGCTGAAATGGTGCAGTGGTGCTTTGCTCTGACTATGGTGTACAGGGTCGTGGGTTCGAGGTTTGGTAGGTCTGATTATTTTGCTGCTAGGCAGAACAGTGTCTGATGGTGATGGAGTGATTAAAGCAGTTTTAAGTGACTTTAAGCAGGTTTGCATGGGTTTGCGTGATGCTAAGTGATGCCAACACATGGTTAACTGTACAGATGCTTAATCTGCATTGGTTTCACTTAGCATCGCGCAACTCGCTTACTCCCGCTTACACCCATGTTAATTTCTTTAAAAGAAAAGAAAAAGGGGAGATAGGAAAGTAGTGAAAAATGGGCAAGCAGAAGGAAAAACAATATGAAAGATAGCTAGGGATGTTTAGGACGGGTGTAGGGAAGGTCCATAGCTGTCCATTTCTTATACAGCAACAGTTGTGCATTTGTACAGAATTTGGAGGTGAATTTGGACACTCAAACCCCAGAGAGAGGTGGGTTAGGACAACAGTAATGTGTGGTCAAGTCAGTTGGACCAGATTACATGTGTCCAGTCGACATGTGTGCAAAATGGACAGCTATGTATGGGGCAATAATTTTTGTGGGGACAGATGCACTTTTGTTTGTTTTTAAGGTGAGACTGGGATGTTGGGGAAAGATTGTAGGTACGTCTGGGGAGGTAGGTTGGGTAAGGAGACAGACAAGATAGCAAACATGGCAGTATATGACACATGGGGGTTAAACACATTTGACGGGGAGGGTGGTTGGGAATCTGAAGCCCATGGTCCCCCATATGGTTGCAGTGGGACTGAGATCCCCACCAATGGGCAGTCACCACTGCACCTTCACGGCCTCAAAGGTAGCTGTGCTGGGGGCTGGACAGGATGGGTGGCCTGCCTCTTGAGGTGCACCAGGCAGCCCTCAATCTGGCGCAGTTGCTCTCCAAATGCAGATCAAAGAGTGCTGCACACCAAACCCCAGACCTGACTGTGAGTGACAGACTTCTGTCTGGGCTCGATCTCCCAGGGGTGGGACAGGCCCTGTCCTCTGTGGTGGTTCCATGCGAAGGTGGTGCAAGACCAGTGGACAAAGGAGATCCAGGTTGGGTCCCAGACATGCTGGGGACCAGTGCCACAGCCAGATGAGGTGGGACAGGCAGATCTGGTGAGATCTGCCTTACCAAACATGCTATGGTGTTGAGGTTTTACAAAATATGTCGGTTAGTCATGAACAACACATAATCATGAACAACTCATTTCAAGATTAGTTATAACAGCATGCATGGGTGTTCCAATTAACCCCATAAAACAGATTAGAAACAGTTGCATAGCAAACAGAACACATGCATAAATGGAACAACAGTATGCATCATAATGGCATGCCAGTAAGTTTGATAGCAACAGGCCACCAACAATGGTATTTGAACAAGGTATGTTAACATGCAAGCAATCAAACATATTAACAATAATATAACACAAGTCCCAACATTAGGGTTGGAGCACAACATACCCGTAGTATATGAGTAATAATTATTGATGCAGATGAGGGGTGGGGGAGAGACAAAAATGTCCATTAACAACTGTTTATGCTTCTATTTTCCACAACAGTACTGCTCAGTACTCTACGGGTCTGCCCTCATTTTACATCTACCTAGGCCTAGAACTTCTGTAGTACAAACATACCTATTAAACTGTAAACCTGGAATGGTATGGGCAAACTACGACAACTTTAGGTATGACTAGATGGGACTCGTACGTGTCAGGGTTCCATATCTGGCACAGGAGGTGCACCTTGAACCATTGTTATGTGAGTGTGTTACTGGCATACATCAACTTGCTTCTTATCTGTATCCAGGACTATTTGCAGCAGTGACCACTAGCAGTGATAGCATGCCACTTGAGAGACATGTATAGGGAACATACCTCTCAACCTCTTAGAGCATAACATCTGGACAAAGCCATACATAAGAGTGGGACAAAAGCCCAGAAATATGGGCAATTTTGAGATATTGCCCTTACAAACTTAGAAAGTTGATGAAATAACATGTTTTGCATTTGCATGGCTTTCTGATGGATATGACATCTGACACTTGTATGTCTATCATTATTTTCTAACTTTAGTCTATAAAGGTTTGCCACTCATTTGCCATGACACCACTACTTTATGTAAAACAGACCAAAAACCTGAGACAAGTATCTGAACATTCAGTGAATATCTACATTTGAGAGGTATGAGTCGGGAAGAGTGCATATTGTATGTACCTACCCTGTTGTCATTTGCAGGCATGTGGTGGGACAATTGCACGGTTGTACACAGTTTATTAGTATACACTTCATACAGCTACTGGCAACATTTACTTACCTGTAAAACTTGTGGGTAAAATATCTGTTAATACTACCTGACTGTTTTTACATTTATTCGTGATTCCTTGTGTGTAGATATGCACAGAGTTTAGTACACTCCAGCGATTCAAACCATGTCTGGGTGTGCAAAATTAACAACTTAGCTATTTCTCATCATACTGAGCTACTGGGGAACTGATGTTCCTTGTTTCACTGGTTTCTGCCTAATAGTCTCTTGGTTAAACACTCTGAACTTGTAATCATATGATGCATGCATGACAGATAGTTATTGTACTGTGCATTATTCCTTTGGAGTACTACAATCTGGATACCAAGGTTAACAGAAGGCAATGCTGCATGGAACACACTTTGATACTTTACATATTACTATTCAGAGTTCAGAGCTTAGTACAATATAAATTTCACATTTCATTTATATCTCATTCTGCAGCTACACCATGTACAGTTTCTCCTAACAGCTTGTTCACAGATGAACCTCAGTTAATGTATGCTGTCACAGCCATATTTGCTGTGAAGAACCTGCATACATTCTATATATGTCTACAACAACATACCAGAATAAAAAACATTTTTTTAAGGGCTTTATTGTACTTCAATATTTGTCAGTCAAACTTTTTATATTTATTCATAGGTTCATAGATTAGTACTAGGCTAACTGCCCTTGCAAGCCATTTTAAGCCTAGCCAATTATCCCTTGTTAGACTCAAACCTTGCACCTTGTGTTTGTAAGGCAAACACCTTAACCATTAAGCCACCCTCCCAACCCAATACCATACCAGTTCACATAGTAACAGTATACCTGCTAGCAGTAAGCAGTGTACTCCTTCTTAGCTATTTTAACAATATACTGAAAAATAGATTTGTACTCACCAGCCTGTCGGCACAGGCTCAGCAGTCTGTCACCATGGGTCCCAATGTTCACAGTCCTCTCTGCTGCAGCTGTAGGGGAGAAAAATACACACTATGCATATCTGGCTATCACATTCTCAGTCTAGTATTTGCTACAAACTACTTGATAGTGATACTTACACACTACTGGAGCATTCTGGGCCCATCCATCTTGGATCCACTGGTGCAAGAGCACCTCCTTCCTATGCTTTAGGTTAATATAGTGGTTCTGTACCTGCTCACCAGTCCAGGAGATGCCGGTAGCATTGGTGAGGTCACATGCGAGATGGCCCCAGGCCTCTGATTTGTATTGGGAGGCCTGGTACTGGCCCTGCAGAAGTCTCTCCTCATGTTTTTTATTAGGAGTCCAGCCATGACCTCGGACTCCCAAAAGCTCCAGCATTGTGCCCGAAAGCACAATCCCTCTCCTACGTCAGCCATTGTATCTGCACAGATGGATTATAACAGATTATGGCTGTATAACAGCCTGCACCATTTAAATAGTGGGATATTCCTGCCCTTTGCTGTCATTGGACCATTTTGAAAAGTTGGAGCTCCGCTAAGCATTGGGCAAACCTACTGAGCCAGTTTTAACATTGTGTAAAGGAGAGGTTGTTGAGCACTGTTTAACAGTGCTCAAATCTGCTTAGCTGAGTTACCTGCTGCTTAGCATTCACTTCTTAGCAATGGTTACACCTGCTAAGCATAGCTGAGCATTGCTAACCATTGCTCATTTTTCATTTATTAAATATATCAGAATACTGATTTCAGTTATTAAGTGTATATGATTTACTTTACATGACATCCCTCTATGTGCTTTCCTTACATTGGCAAGGGGTGTGACTATATTGTATGTGACACTTGTGTATACATGGGCGGTTTCACATGTTATATGCATTCACATTTACATTTTACACCAGCTTCACTACTCTGGTTAACAAAAAAACAGCTACTACATAATATATGTTGAAAAAATAATTTTAACACTGCTTTCCCATATAAAAATAAATTGCCTGGCTTAGTACTCAAAACAGTGAACACCTGCATGTAAAGCCGGGACTCTAACCAGTACAGTATCTCAGCTTGGGAACCTCAGCTGCATATTTTTATTTATCTCCTATGGGCTGTTTAAGCTATGGTAAGCGGAGAGCCATAACATGCCCTTAACCTAGAAAAAAATATTATTACTATATTATTATGTTATATATTGAGTATGGTGGTGTTCTAACAAGTCATTGAGGACTGCAGTCAGGAAATAATGGCATACATTTGGCTTTCAGGCTTCTATCTTTCAGAGACTCATGCTAATACATATCCTGTTTTCTATCAACTTTCTAGATTTGTGAGGGCAATATTTAATTGGTGTCCCTATTTTTGGTGTTTTTGTCCCCCCATTATTTGTGCCTTTGTCAACATGGACTGTTGTCAAGGAATATTGGCATACATTTGACTTTAGACTCTATCCTTTGGAAATTCATGATAATACATGACCTGTTTTCTTTCAGCTTTCCAAGTTTACGAGGGCAGCTTTAGCAGGTTGTGAAGTGTTGTATGGTACTTTTGCAATGCAGGGGTTGTGTCACAGAACTTGTCACACACCCCCTGCATTACCTTTCTGCTGCCATATTTATTTCAGTGTCTGCAGACATTGAAATGATCATTTATTTCATTTCACTGTCAATGGACACTGAAATACTGTCATAATATTACAGAACTTCTCTAATATTATGCCGGATCATGATTAGTTAGGGGGCATGTTCCCCCTGCACTCTTTCACGATTCATGTCCGTGTAGGTTAAACAGCAGCGTGCCTTCGTGAATATGCAAGGTGCACTGCTATGCTACATGGACACGAACCACTCCGTGCAGGAATAACACTATTCCTGCATGAAGTTTATTGAATCCTAGGGCATATCATTCTCACTTAACTCAAAGATTATTGATATTGTGGAATAAAGTACCACATCACATTATACATTAAGAACTTAGAATCCTTTACGAAACAACAGGGTTCATAGGCTGGGGACAAAGTGTTTGACCCAGAAATCATGGTGCACTGTTAGTAGATGACCATATGGCCAAACACTTATACACAAATTCTGAATTTATGAAACTGAAATATCAGTCATTATTTAGTGACTGCAGTCCTCAATGATTTGACATAAAACTAAAAATGTGACGATTGGACCAAAAATTTGAGGCAAAAATGTGGACATTCTGCAAAATTCTTTGGAGTTGAGTATGTATGTATGTATGTATGTATGTATATATGTATGTATGCATGTATTTATTTATTTATTTATTTATAGTTTGTTTGCCAGGATAGTCCATTGGGCCATGAAGAGCCCATTTTCAATGGAGTCCTGCGGAGAAAAGCTCCAGAAAATTACAAATTACAAATTTAACAAAAGAGTAAGTTATTAGAGAATAAGAGGATAATACAGCCCAATCCGCAGAATCCTTTACAAATGCATTCTATGAGAACCTGCAAGAATGCATGGATCGTGCTATCCCAAATAAAACCAAGACTCACTCCTCCAAAAACAGGAGACCGGTCTGGTGGACCCCGGCCATAAATAAGCTATACAACAGAAGGAGGAAGCTACTACATGACAGAGCAAAATCTCAAAAAGGGAAGGCATCTCTGATCAGTATTAGCAAGAAACTTCGATCCCTCATAAAATCATCAAAGGCCAGTTTCAAAAGAAAAATTGCCCTAGACACTAAAGATAATCACAAGGCCTTCTTTAGTTATGTCAGGAACATGGGCAGAAATGCCCAGAGCTGCTCTGAATTGTTGCATAACGGTACAAAATATACCAAACCTACAGACATAGCCAACATCCTGGCAGACAGATTCAGAGCAAACTTCTCCCCCCCTTCCCCCACAAAGGAGCAAATGCCTATCCCAACTGAATGTAACCTCCCTGACATCACAGATGTACAGGTGAAAGCTGCCCTCTCCAAAGCAAAAAACACAGCATCTATGGGACCAGACAGTGTCCCAGGCTGTGTCGTACATGAGCTCCAAGAAGAACTGAACCCTCACATTAAGTCACTGTTCAAACTTAGCCTTACTACAGGATATGTACCCAAAGAATGGCGTACAGCTACAGTGGTCCCATTCCACAAAGGTGGTGCCACAACGGACCCCGGAAACTATCGCCCCATAAGCCTGACTAGTCTGGTCTGTAAAGCTATGGAGCGTATTATCATGGAACTCATAAACAAAGACATTGGGAGCCTCCAGACACTGGACCCTACATAATTCGGCTTTGTTCAGGGCAGATCTTGCCTCTTAAACCTAGTTGATTTCTTTGAAACAGTTACCAAAGCCATAGATGAGGGCAAGGTAGTCCACACAGCCTACCTGGACCTCGCAAAAGCCTTCGACACAATACCCAACTCGGGCATCATAAATAAGCTTACCAGATTAATTATCAACCCCTGTATCATAAGATGGGTTGCAAACTGGCTCAGAGATAGAACCCACATGGTCAGAATCAAAGGTGCCATGTCCGAATCCAAACCAGTTACAAGTGGCATCCCACAGGGCTCAGTTCTGGGACCTCTCTTGTTCGGTATATACTTCTCTGAGGTTCAGGCTAACACGGGGGAATTATGGCTGACAAAGTTCGCAGATGACTGCAAACTGGGGGCCATAATCGAATCTCCAGCTGACACAAGCATCCTCCAAAAGGGTCTCACAGAGATGGATGCTTGGTGCCAGAGCCACGGCCTCAAGCTAAATGCTAAAAACTGCATAGTCATCCCCTTTGGAAAAAACAAGGTGCCCACAAATAACCACATAGGTGGTAATCCATTAAGTACGGAAGAAGTAATTAGAGATTTGGGGACCAACGTAGATAGTAATCTCTCCTTTGATAATCACGTTGCCAAAGTGGTTAGAAAGACCTTCTATATAGCCCACCTTATCACGAAAGGGTTTGCATCTAGATCAAGAGAGGTCATTGTGCCCCTCTACTCGTCACTCATCAGGCCCATAATTGAATACAATGCCCCTTTTGGGATGTACCTTACCTGACACCTGCAGTAACTGGAGAGACCCCCAAAGTACCTCACCAAGAGGATCATGGGCTACAAACAGATGTCCTATGCAGCTCGACTAAAGAAACTCCAGCTCTACTCAGTTGCTTACCGCCTACTCAGAGGCGATCTATGCCTGACGTACAAAGCCATGTCAAACCCAGAATTAATGGACATGCTCCACCTCA